>NW_023366894.1:0-73359 GCF_902167145.1 Zea mays
TTTCTGGTGGAGACCATTTCTTGGTCAAAAATCCGTAGGTGTTAGCCTTCGGTATTATTGAAAATTGTCGTTCATGGCTATTTTCGGGAAAATGGGGGTTGTGTGGTATGAGCCTCTGGTCGATGATCAATGGCCACACAACCCCCATTTCCATTTATCATCGACCAGACGCTCATACACCTCACCCCACATATGTTTCCTTGCCATAGATCACATTCTTGGATTTCTGGTGGAGACCATTTCTTGGTCTAAAATCCGTAGGTGTTAGCCTCTAGTATTATTGAAAATGGTCGCTCATGGCTATTTTCAAGGTCACTCATGGCTATTTTCATAAAAAATGGGGGTTGTGTGGCCATTTATCATCGACTAGAGGCTCATAAACCTCACCCCACATATGTTTCCTTGCCATAGATTACATTCTTGGATTTCTGGTGGAGACCATTTCTTGGTCAAAAATCCATAGGTGTTAGCCTTCGATATTATTGAAAATGGTCGTTCATGGCTATTTTCGACAAAAATGGTGGTTGTGTGGCCATTGATCATCGACCAGAGGCTCATACACCTCACCCCACATATGTTTCCTTGCCATAGATCACATTCTTGGATTTCTGGTGGAGACCATTTCTTGGTCAAAAATCCATAGGTGTTAGCCTTCGGTATTATTGTAAATGGCCATTCATGGCTATTTTCGACAAAAATGGGGGTTGTGTGGCCATTGATCATCGACCAGAGGCTCATACACCTCACCCCACATATGTTTCCTTGCCATAGATCACATTCTTGGATTTCTGGTGGAGACCATTTCTTGGTCAAAAACCCGTAGGTCTTAGCCTCTAATATTATTGAAAATGGTCGCTCATGGCTATTTTCAAGGTCGCTCATGGCTATTTTCATAAAAAATGGGGGATGTGTGGCCATTTATAATCGACTAGAGGCTCATAAACCTCACCCCACATATGTTTCCTTGCCATAGATTACATTCTTGGATTTCTGGTGGAAACCATTTCTTGGTTAAAAACTAGTACGTGTTAGCCTTCGGTATTATTGAAAATGGTCATTCATGGCTATTTTCGGCAAAATGGGGGTTGTGTGGCCAATGATCGTCGACCAGAGGCTCATACACCTCACCCCACATATGTTTCCTTGTCGTAGATCACATTCTTGGATTTCTGGTGGAGACCATTTCTTGGTCAAAAATCCGTAGGTGTTAGCCTTCGATATTATTGAAAATGGTCGTTCATGGCTATTTTCGACAAAAATGGGGGTTGTGTGGCCATTGATCATCGACCAGAGGCTCATACACCTCACCCCACATATGTTTCCTTGCCATAGATCACATTCTTGGATTCTGGTGGAGACCATTTCTTGGTCAAAAATCCGTAGGTGTTAGCCTTCGGTATTATTGTAAATGGTCATTCATGGCTATTTTCGACAAAAATGGGGGTTGTGTGGCCATTGATCGTCGACCAGAGGCTCATACACCTCACCCCACATATGTTTCCTTGCCATAGATCACATTCTCGGATTTCTGGTGGATACCATTTCTTGGTCTAAAATCCGTAGGTGTTAGCCTCTAGTATTATTGAAAATGGTCGCTCATGGCTATTTTCAAGGTCGCTCATGGCTATTTTCATAAAAAATGGGGGTTGTGTGGCCATTTATCATCGACTAGAGGCTCATAAACCTCACCCCACATATGTTTACTTGCCATAGATTACATTCTTGGATTTCTGGTGGAAACCATTTCTTGGTTAAAAACTCGTACGTGTTAGCCTTCGGTATTATTGAAAATGGTCATTCATGGCTATTTTCGGCAAAATGGGGGTTGCGTGGCCATTGATCATCGACTAGAGGCTCATACACCTCACCCCACATATGTTTCCTTGCCATAGATTACATTCTTGGATTTCTGGTGGAAACCATTTCTTGGTTAAAAACTCGTACGTGTTAGCCTTCGGTATTATTGAAAATGGTCATTCATGGCTATTTTCGGCAAAATGGGGGTTGTGTGGCCATTGATCGTCGACCAGAGGCTCATACACCTCACCCCACATATGTTTCCTTGTCGTAGATCACATTCTTGGATTTCTGGTGGAGACCATTTCTTGGTAAAAAATCAGTAGGTGTTAGCCTTCGATATTATTGAAAATGGTCGTTCATGGCTATTTTCGACAAAAATGGGGGTTGTGTGGCCATTGATCATCGACCAGAGGCTCATACACCTCACCCCACATATGTTTCCTTGCCATAGATCACATTCTTGGATTTCTGGTGGAGACCATTTCTTGGTCAAAAATCCGTAGGTGTTAGCCATCGGTATTATTGTAAATGGTCATTCATGGCTATTTTCGACAAAAATGGGGGTTGTGTGGCCATTGATCATCGACCAGAGGCTCATACACCTCACCCCACATATGTTTCCTTGCCATAGATCACATTCTTGGATTTCTAGTGGAGACCATTTCTTGGTCAAAAATCCGTAGGTCTTAGCCTCTAATATTATTGAAAATGGTCGCTCATGGCTATTTTCAAGGTCGCTCATGGCTATTTTCATAAAAAATGGGGGTTGTGTGGCCATTTATCTTCGACTAGAGGCTCATAAACCTCACCCCACATATGTTTCCTTGCCATAGATTACATTCTTGGATTTCTGGTGGAAACCATTTCTTGGTTAAAAACTCGTACGTGTTAGCCTTCGGTATTATTGAAAATGGTCATTCATGGCTATTTTCGGCAAATTGGGGGTTGTGTGGCCATTGATCATCGACCAGAGGCTCATACACCTCACCCCACATATGTTTCCTTGCCATAGATCACATTCTTGGATTTCTGGTGGAGACCATTTCTTGGGCAAAAATCCGAATGTGTTAGCCTTTGGTATTTTTGAAAATGGTCATTCATGGCTATTTTCGACAAAAATGGGGGTTGTGTGGCCATTGATCTTCGAACAGAGGCTCATACACCTCACTACACATATGTTTCCTTGCCATAGATCACATTCTTGGATTTATGGTGGAGACCATTTCTTGGTCAAAAATCCGTAGGTGTTAGCCGTCAGTGTCATTGAAAATAGTCGTTCATGGCTATTTTCGACAAAAATTAGGGTTGTGTGGCCATTGATCATCGACCAGAGGCTCATACACCTCACCCCACATATGTTTCCTTGCCATAGATCACATTCTTGGATTTCTGGTGGAGACCATTTCTTGGTCAAAAATCCGTAGGTGTTAGCCTCTAGTATTATTGAAAATGGTCGCTCATGGCTATTTTCAAGGTCGCTCATGGCGATTTTCATAAAAAATGGGGGTTGTGTGGCCATTGATCATCGACCAGAGGCTCATACACCTCACCCCACATATGTTTCCTTGCCATAGATCACATTCTTGGATTTCTGGTGGAGACCATTTCTTGGTCAAAAATTCGTAGGAGTTAGCCTTCGGTATTACCACACAACCCCCATTTTTGTCAAAAATTGCCATGAACGACTATTTTCAATAATACCGAAGGCTAACACCTACGGATTTCTGACCAAGAAATGGTTTCCACCAGAAATCCAAGAATGTGATCTATGGCAAGGAAACATATGTGGGGTGAGGTGTATGAGCGTCTGGTCGATGATCAATGGCCACACAACCCCCATTTTTGTCGAAAATAGCCATGAACGACCATTTTCAATAATACCGAAGGCTAACACCTACGGATTTTTGACCAAGAAATGGTCTCCACCAGAAATCCAAGAATGTGATCTATGGCAAGGAAACATATGTAGGGTGAGGTGTATGAGCCTCTGGTCGATGATCAATGGCCACACAACCCCCATTTTTGTCGAAAATAGCCATGAACGACCATTTTCAATAATACCGAAGGCTAACACCTATGGATTTTTGACCAAGAAATGGTCTCCACCAGAAATCCAAGAATGTGATCTATGGCAAGGAAACATATGTGGGGTGAGGTGTATGAGCCTCTAGTCGATGATCAATGGCCACACAACCCCCATTTTTGTCGAAAATAGCCATGAATGACCATTTTCAAAAATACCAAAGGCTAACACGTACGGATTTTTAACCAAGAAATGGTCTCCACCAGAAATCCAAGAATGTGATCTATGGCAAGGAAACATATGTGGGGTGAGGTGTACGAGCCTCTGGTCGATGATCAATGGCCACACAACCCCCATTTTGCCGAAAATAGCCATGAATGACCATTTTCAATAATACCGAAGGCTAACACGTACGAGTTTTTAACCAAGAAATGGTCTCCACCAGAAATCCAAGAATGTGATCTATGGCAAGGAAACATATGTGGGGTGAGGTGTATGAGCGTCTGGTCGATGATCAATGGTGTGGCCATTGATCATCGACTAGAGGCTCATACACCTCACCCCACATATGTTTCCTTGCCATAGATCACATTCTTGGATTTCTGGTGGAGACCATTTCTTGGTCAAAAATCCGTAGGTGTTAGCCTTCGGTATTATTGAAAATGGTCGTTCATGGCTATTTTCAACAAAAATGGGGGTTGTGTGGCCATTGATCATCGACCAGACGCTCATACACCTCACCCCACATATGTTTCCTTGCCATAGATCACATTCTTGGATTTCTGGTGGAGACCATTTCTTGGTCTAAAATCCATAGGTGTTAGCCTCTAGTATTATTGAAAATGGTCGCTCATGGCTATTTTCAAGGTCGCTCATGGCTATTTTCATAAAAAATGGGGGTTGTGTGGCCATTTATCATCGACTAGAGGCTCATAAACCTCACCCCACATATGTTTCCTTGCCATAGATTACATTCTTGGATTTCTGGTGGAAACCATTTCTTGGTTAAAAACTCGTACGTGTTAGCCTTCGGTATTATTGAAAATGGTCATTCATGGCTATTTTCGGCAAAATGGGAGTTGTGTGGCCATTGATCATCGACCAGAGGCTCGTACACCTCACCCCACATATGTTTCCTTGCCATAGATCACATTCTTGGATTTCTGGTGGAGACCATTTCTTGGTTAAAAATCCGTACGTGTTAGCCTTTGGTATTTTTGAAAATGGTCATTCATGGCTATTTTCGACAAAAATGGGGGTTGTGTGGCCATTGATCATCGACTAGAGGCTCATACACCTCACCCCACATATGTTTCCTTGCCATATATCACATTCTTGGATTTATGGTGGAGACCATTTCTTGGTCAAAAATCCGTAGGTGTTAGCCGTCAGTGTCATTGAAAATAGTCGTTCATGGCTATTTTCGACAAAAATTAGGGTTGTGTGGCCATTGATCATCGACCAGAGGCTCATACACCTCACCCCACATATGTTTCCTTGCCATAGATCACATTCTTGGATTTCTGGTGGAGACCATTTCTTGGTCAAAAATCCGTAGGTGTTAGCCTCTAGTATTATTGAAAATGGTCGCTCATGGCTATTTTCAAGGTCGCTCATGGCTATTTTCATAAAAAATGGGGGTTGTGTGGCCATTGATCATCGACCAGAGGCTCATACACCTCACCCCACATATGTTTCCTTGCCATAGATCACATTCTTGGATTTCTGGTGGAGACCATTTCTTGGTCAAAAATTCGTAGGAGTTAGCCTTCGGTATTACCACACAACCCCCATTTTTGTCAAAAATTGCCATGAACGACTATTTTCAATAATACCGAAGGCTAACACCTACGGATTTCTGACCAAGAAATGGTTTCCACCAGAAATCCAAGAATGTGATCTATGGCAAGGAAACATATGTGGGGTGAGGTGTATGAGCGTCTGGTCGATGATCAATGGCCACACAACCCCCATTTTTGTCGAAAATAGCCATGAACGACCATTTTCAATAATACCGAAGGCTAACACCTACGGATTTTTGACCAAGAAATGGTCTCCACCAGAAATCCAAGAATGTGATCTATGGCAAGGAAACATATGTAGGGTGAGGTGTATGAGCCTCTGGTCGATGATCAATGGCCACACAACCCCCATTTTTGTCGAAAATAGCCATGAACGACCATTTTCAATAATACCGAAGGCTAACACCTATGGATTTTTGACCAAGAAATGGTCTCCACCAGAAATCCAAGAATGTGATCTATGGCAAGGAAACATATGTGGGGTGAGGTGTATGAGCCTCTAGTCGATGATCAATGGCCACACAACCCCCATTTTTGTCGAAAATAGCCATGAATGACCATTTTCAAAAATACCAAAGGCTAACACGTACGGATTTTTAACCAAGAAATGGTCTCCACCAGAAATCCAAGAATGTGATCTATGGCAAGGAAACATATGTGGGGTGAGGTGTACGAGCCTCTGGTCGATGATCAATGGCCACACAACCCCCATTTTGCCGAAAATAGCCATGAATGACCATTTTCAATAATACCGAAGGCTAACACGTACGAGTTTTTAACCAAGAAATGGTCTCCACCAGAAATCCAAGAATGTGATCTATGGCAAGGAAACATATGTGGGGTGAGGTGTATGAGCGTCTGGTCGATGATCAATGGTGTGGCCATTGATCATCGACTAGAGGCTCATACACCTCACCCCACATATGTTTCCTTGCCATAGATCACATTCTTGGATTTCTGGTGGAGACCATTTCTTGGTCAAAAATCCGTAGGTGTTAGCCTTCGGTATTATTGAAAATGGTCGTTCATGGCTATTTTCAACAAAAATGGGGGTTGTGTGGCCATTGATCATCGACCAGACGCTCATACACCTCACCCCACATATGTTTCCTTGCCATAGATCACATTCTTGGATTTCTGGTGGAGACCATTTCTTGGTCTAAAATCCATAGGTGTTAGCCTCTAGTATTATTGAAAATGGTCGCTCATGGCTATTTTCAAGGTCGCTCATGGCTATTTTCATAAAAAATGGGGGTTGTGTGGCCATTTATCATCGACTAGAGGCTCATAAACCTCACCCCACATATGTTTCCTTGCCATAGATTACATTCTTGGATTTCTGGTGGAAACCATTTCTTGGTTAAAAACTCGTACGTGTTAGCCTTCGGTATTATTGAAAATGGTCATTCATGGCTATTTTCGGCAAAATGGGAGTTGTGTGGCCATTGATCATCGACCAGAGGCTCGTACACCTCACCCCACATATGTTTCCTTGCCATAGATCACATTCTTGGATTTCTGGTGGAGACCATTTCTTGGTTAAAAATCCGTACGTGTTAGCCTTTGGTATTTTTGAAAATGGTCATTCATGGCTATTTTCGACAAAAATGGGGGTTGTGTGGCCATTGATCATCGACTAGAGGCTCATACACCTCACCCCACATATGTTTCCTTGCCATATATCACATTCTTGGATTTCTGGTGGAGACCATTTCTTGGTCAAAAATCCGTAGGTGTTAGCCTTCGGTATTATTGAAAATGGTCGTTCATGGCTATTTTCGACAAAAATGGGGGTTATGTGGCCATTGATCATCGACCAGACGCTCATACACCTCACCCCACATATGTTTCCTTGCCATAGATCACATTCTTGGATTTCTGGTGGAGACCATTTCTTGGTCTAAAATCCGTAGGTGTTAGCCTCTAGTATTATTGAAAATGGTCGCTCATGGCTATTTTCAAGGTCGCTCATGGCTATTTTCATAAAAAATGGGGGTTGTGTGGCCATTTATCATCGACTAGAGGCTCATAAACATCACCCCACATATGTTTCCTTGCCATAGATCACATTCTTGGATTTCTGGTTGAGACCATTTCTTGGTCAAATATCCGTAGGTGTTAGCCTTTGGTATTATTGAAAATGGTCGTTCATGGCTATTTTCGACAAAAATGGGGGTTGTGTGGCCATTGATCATCGACCAGACGCTCATACACCTCACCCCACATATGTTTCCTTGCATAGATCACATTCTTGGATTTCTGGTGGAGACCATTTCTTGGTCTAAAATCCGTAGGTGTTAGCCTCTAGTATTATTGAAAATGGTCGCTCATGGCTATTTTCAAGGTCGCTCATGGCTATTTTCATAAAAAATGGGGGTTGTGTGGCCATTTATCATCGACTAGAGGCTCATAAATCTCACCCCACATATGTTTACTTGCCATAAATTACATTCTTGGATTTCTGGTGGAAACCATTTCTTGGTTAAAAACTCGTACGTGTTAGCCTTCGGTATTATTGAAAATGGTCGTTCATGGCTATTTTCGACAAAAATGGGGGTTGTGTGGCCATTGATCATCGACCAGAGGCTCATACACCTCACCCCACATATGTTTCCTTGCCATAGATCACATTCTTGGATTTCTGGTGGAGACCATTTCTTGGTCAAAAATCCGTAGGTGTTAGCCTTCGGTATTATTGTAAATGGTCATTCATGGCTATTTTCGACAAAAATGGGGGTTGTGTGGCCATTGATCATCGACTAGAGGCTCATACACCTCACCCCACATATGTTTCCTTGCCATAGATCACATTCTTGGATTTCTGGTGGAGACCATTTCTTGGTCAAAAATCCGTAGGAGTTAGCCTTCGGTATTATTGAAAATGGTCGTTCATGGCTATTTTCGACAAAAATGGGGGTTGTGTGGCCATTGATCATCGACCAGAGGCTCATACACCTCACCCCACATATGTTTCCTTGCCATAGATCACATTCTTGGATTTCTGGTGGAGACCATTTCTTGGTTAAAAACTCGTACGTGTTAGCCTTCGGTATTATTGAAAATGGTCATTCATGGCTATTTTCGGCAAAATGGGGGTTGTGTGGCCATTGATCGTCGACCAGAGGCTCATACACCTCACCCCACATATGTTTCCTTGCCATAGATCACATTCTTGGATTTCTTGTGGAGACCATTTCTTGGTCAAAAATCCGTAGGTGTTAGCCTTCGATATTATTGAAAATGGTCGTTCATGGCTATTTTCGACAAAAATGGGGGTTGTGTGGCCATTGATATTCGACCAGAGGCTCATACACCTCACTACACATATGTTTCCTTGCCATAGATCACATTCTTGGATTTCTGGTGGAGACCATTTCTTGGTCAAAAATCCGTAGGTGTTAGCCTTCGGTATTATTGAAAATGGTCATTCATGGCTATTTTCGACAAAAATGGGGGTTCTGTGGCCATTGATCATCGACCAGACGCTCATACACCTCACCCCACATATGTTTCCTTGCCATAGATCACATTCTTGGATTTCTGGTGGAGACCATTTCTTGGTCAAAAATCCGTAGGTGTTAGCCTTCGGTATTATTGTAAATGGTCATTCATGGCTATTTTCGACAAAAATGGGGGTTGTGTGGCCATTGATCATCGACCAGAGGCTCATACACCTCACCCCACATATGTTTCCTTGCCATAGATCACATTCTTGGATTTATGGTGGAGACCATTTCTTGGTCAAAAATCCGTAGGTCTTAGCCTCTAGTATTATTGAAAATGGTCGCTCATGGCTATTTTCATAAAAAATGGGGGTTGTGTGGCCATTGATCATCGACCAGAGTTCGTACACCTCACCCCACATATGTTTCCTTGCCATAGATTACATTCTTGGATTTCTGGTGGAAACCATTTCTTGGTTAAAAACTCGTACGTGTTAGCCTTCGGTATTATTGAAAATGGTCATTCATGGCTATTTTCGGCAAAATGGGGGTTGTGTGGCCATTGATTATCGACCAGATGCTCATACACCTCACCCCACATATGTTTCCTTGCCATAGATCACATTCTTGGATTTTTGGTGGAGACCATTTCTTGGTCAAAAATCCGTAGGTCTTAGCCTCTAGTATTATTGAAAATGTTCGCTCATGGCTATTTTCAAGGTCGCTCATGGCTATTTTCATAAAAAATGGGGGTTGTGTGGCCATTTATCATCGACTAGAGGCTCATAAACCTCACCCCACATATGTTTCCTTGCCATAGATTACATTCTTGGATTTCTGGTGGAAACCATTTCTTGGTTAAAAACTCGTACGTGTTAGCCTTCGGTATTATTGAAAATGGTCATTCATGGCTATTTTCAACAAAAATGGGGGTTGTGTGGCCATTGATCATCGACCAGAGGCTCATACACCTCACCCCACATATGTTTCGTTGCCATAGATCACATTCTTGGATTCCTGGTGGAGACCATTTCTTGGTCAAAAATCCGTAGGTGTTAGCCTTCAGTATTATTGAAAATGGTCATTCATGCCATTTCATGGTTAAAAACTCGTACGTGTTAGCCTTCGGTATTATTGAAAATGGTCATTCATGGGTATTTTCGACAAAAATGGGGGTTGTGTGGCCATTGATCATCGACCAGAGGCTCGTACACCTCACCCCACATATGTTTCCTTGCCATAGATCACATTCTTGGATTTCTGGTGGAGACCATTTCTTGGTCTAAAATCCGTAGGTGTTAGCCTCTAGTATTATTGAAAATGGTCGCTCATGGCTATTTTCAAGGTCGCTCATGGCTATTTTCATAAAAATGGGGGTTGTGTGGCCATTGATCATCGACCAGAGGCTCATACACCTCACCCCACATATGTTTCCTTGCCATAGATCACATTCTTGGATTTCTGGTGGAGACCATTTCTTGGTCAAATATCTGTAGCTGTTAGCCTTCGGTATTATTGTAAATGGTCATTCATGGCTATTTTCGACAAAAATGGGGGTTGTGTGGCCATTGATCATCGACCAGACGCTCATACACCTCACCCCACATATGTTTCCTTGCCATAGATCACATTCTTGGATTTCTGGTGGAGACCATTTCTTGGTCTAAAATCCGTAGGTGTTAGCCTCTAGTATTATTGAAAATGGTCGCTCATGGCTATTTTCAAGGTCGCTCATGGCTATTTTCATAAAAAATGGGGGTTGTGTGGCCATTTATCATCGACTAGAGGCTCATAAACCTCACCCCACATATGTTTCCTTGCCATAGATCACATTCTTGGATTTCTGGTGGAGACCATTTCTTGGTTAAAAACTCGTACGTGTTAGCCTTCGGTATTATTGAAAATGGTCGTTCATGGCTATTTTCGACAAAAATGGGGGTTGTGTGGCCATTGATCATCGACCAGAGGCTAATACACCTCACCCCACATATGTATCCTTGCCATAGATCACATTCTTGGATTTCTGGTGGAGACCATTTCTTGGTCAAAAATCCGTAGGTGTTAGCCTTCGATATTATTGAAAATGGTCATTCATGGCTATTTTCGGCAAAATGGGGGTTGTGTGGCCATTGATCATCGACCAGACGCTCATAGACCTCACCCCACATATGTTTCCTTGCCATAGATCACATTCTTGGATTTCTGGTGGAGACCATTTCTTGGTCAAAAATCCGTAGGTCTTAGCCTCTAATATTATTGAAAATGGTCGCTCATGGCTATTTTCATTAAAAAAATGGGGGTTGTGTGGCCATTTATCATCGACTAGAGGCTCATAAATCTCACCCCACATATGTTTCCTTGCCATAGATCACATTCTTGGATTTCTGGTGGAGACCATTTCTTGGTCAAAAATCCGTAGGTGTTAGCCTTCGGTATTATTGAAAATGGTCGTTCATGGCTATTTTCGACAATAATGGGGGTTGTGTGGCCATTGATCATCGACCAGACGCTCATACACCTCACCCCACATATGTTTCCTTGCCATAGATCACATTCTTGGATTTCTGGTGGAGACCATTTCTTGGTCTAAAATCCGTAGGTCTTAGCCTCTAGTATTATTGAAAATGGTCGCTCATGGCTATTTTCAAGGTCGCTCATGGATATTTTCATAAAAAATGGGGGTTGTGTGGCCATTTATCATCGACTAAAGGCTCATAAACCTCACCCCACATATGTTTCCTTGCCATAGATTACATTCTTGGATTTCTGGTGGAAACCATTTCTTGGTTAAAAACTCGTACGTGTTAGCCTTCGGTATTATTGAAAATGGTCATTCATGGCTATTTTCGGCAAAATGGGGGTTGTGTGGCCATTGATCGTCGACCAGAGGCTCATACACCTCACCCCACATATGTTTCCTTGTCGTAGATCACATTCTTGGATTTCTGGTGGAGACCATTTCTTGGTCAAAAATCCGTACGTGTTAGCCTTTGGTATTTTTGAAAATGGTCATTCATGGCTATTTTCGACAAAAATGGGGGTTGTGTGGCCATTGATCATCGACTAGAGGCTCATACACCTCACCCCACATATGTTTCCTTGCCATAGATCACATTCTTGGATTTCTGGTGGAGACCATTTCTTGGTCAAAAATCCGTAGGTGTTAGCCTTCGATATTATTGAAAATGGTCGTTCATGGCTATTTTCGACAAAAATGGGGGTTGTGTTGCCATTGATCATCGACCAGACGCTCATACACCTCACCCCACATATGTTTCCTTGCCATAGATCACATTCTTGGATTTCTGGTGGAGACCATTTCTTGGTCTAAAATCCGTAGGTGTTAGCCTCTAGTATTATTGAAAATGGTCGCTCATGGCTATTTTCAAGGTCGCTCATGGCTATTTTCATAAAAAATAGGGGTTGTGTGGCCATTGATCATCGACCAGAGGCTCATACACCTCACCCCACATATGTTTCCTTGCCATAGATCACATTCTTGGATTTCTGGTGGAGACCATTTCTTGGTCAAAAATCCGTAGGTGTTAGCCTTCTGTATTATTGTAAATGGTCATTCATGGCTATTTTCGACAAAAATGGGGGTTGTGTGGCCATTGATCATCGACCAGAGGCTCATTCACCTCACCCCACATATGTTTCCTTGCCATAGATCACATTCTTGGATTTCTGGTGGAGACCATTTCTTGGTCTAAAATCCGTAGGTGTTAGCCTCTAGTATTATTGAAAATGGTCGCTCATGGCTATTTTCAAGGTCGCTCATGGCTATTTTCATAAAAAATGGGGGTTGTGTGGCCATTTATCATCGACTAGAGGCTCATAAACCTCACCCCACATATGTTTCCTTGCCATAGATTACATTCTTGGATTTCTGGTGGAAACCATTTCTTGGTTAAAAACTCGTACGTGTTAGCCTTCGATATTATTGAAAATGGTCATTCATGGCTATTTTCGGCAAAATGGGGGTTGTGTGGCCATTGATCGTCGACCAGAGGCTCATACACCTCACCCCACATATGTTTCCTTGTCGTAGATCACATTCTTGGATTTCTGGTGGAGACCATTTCTTGGTCAAAAATCCGTAGGTGTTAGCCTTCGATATTATTGAAAATGGTCGTTCATGGCTATTTTCGACAAAAATGGGGGTTGTGTGGCCATTGATCGTCGACCAGAGGCTCATACACCTCACCCCACATATGTTTCCTTGCCATAGATCACATTCTTGGATTTCTGGTGGAGACCATTTCTTGGTTAAAAACTCGTACGTGTTAGCCTTCGGTATTATTGAAAATGGTCATTCATGGCTATTTTCGGCAAAATGGGGGTTGTGTGGCCATTGATCGTCGACCAGAGGCTCATACACCTCACCCCACATATGTTTCCTTGCCATAGATCACATTCTTGGATTTCTGGTGGAGACCATTTCTTGGTCAAAAATCCGTAGGTGTTAGCCTTCAGTGTCATTGAAAATGGTCGTTCATGGCTATTTTCGACAAAAATTAGGGTTGTGTGGCCATTGATCGTCGACCAGAGGCTCATACACCGCACCCCACATATGTTTCCTTGCCATAGATCACATTCTTGGATTTCTGGTGGAGACCATTTCTTGGGCAAAAATCCGTAGGTGTTAGCCTTTGGTATTTTTGAAAATGGTCATTCATGGCTATTTTCGACAAAAATGGGGGTTGTGTGGCCATTGATCTTCGACCAGAGGCTCATAAACCTCACCCCACATATGTTTCCTTGCCATAGATTACATTCTTGGATTTATGGTGGAGACCAATTCTTGGTCAAAAATCCGTAGGTGTTAGCCTTCAGTGTCATTGAAAATGGTCGTTCATGGCTATTTTCATAAAAAAATGGGGGTTGTGTGGCCATTGATCATCGACCAGAGGCTCATACACCTCACCCCACATATGTTTCCTTGTCTTAGATCACATTCTTGGATTTCTGGTGGAGACCATTTCTTGGTCAAAAATTCGTAGGTGTTAGCCTTCGATATTATTGAAAATGGTCGTTCATGGCTATTTTCGACAAAAATGGGGGTTGTGTGGCCATTGATCTTCGACCAGAGGCTCATACATCTCACTACACATATGTTTCCTTGCCATAGATCACATTCTTGGATTTATTGTGGAGACCATTTCTTGGTCAAAAATCCGTAGGTGTTAGCCTTCAGTGTCATTGAAAATGGTCGTTCATGGCTATTTTCGACAAAAATTAGGGTTGTGTGGCCATTGATCGTCGACCAGAGGCTCATACACCTCACCCCACATATGTTTCCTTGCCATAGATCACATTCTTGGATTTCTGGTGGAGACCATTTCTTGGGCAAAAATCTGTAGGTGTTAGCCTTTGGTATTTTTGAAAATGGTCATTCATGGCTATTTTCGACAAAAATGGGGGTTGTGTGGCCATTGATCTTCGACCAGAGGCTCATAAACCTCACCCCACATATGTTTCCTTGCCATAGATTACATTTTTGGATTTATGGTGGAGACCATTTCTTGGTCAAAATACGTAGGTGTTAGCCTTCAGTGTCATTGGAAATGGTCGTTCATGGCTATTTTCATAAAAAATGGGGGTTGTGTGGCCATTGATCATCGACCAGAGGCTCGTACACCTCACCCCACATATGTTTCCTTGCCATAGATCACATTCTTGGATTTCTGGTGGAGACCATTTCTTGGTCAAAAATCCGTAGGTGTTAGCCTTCGGTATTATTGAAAATGGTCGTTCATGGTTATTTTCGACAAAAATGGGGGTTGTGTGGCCATTGATCATCGACCAGACGCTCATACACCTCACCCCACATATGTTTCCTTGCCATAGATCACATTCTTGGATTTCTGGTGGAGACCATTTCTTGGTCTAAAATCCGTAGGTGTTAGCCTCTAGTATTATTGAAAATGGTCGCTCATGGCTATTTTCAAGGTCGCTCATGGCTATTTTCATAAAAAATGGGGGTTGTGTGGCCATTTATCATCGACTAGAGGCTCATAAATCTCACCCCACATATGTTTCCTTGCCATAGATCACATTCTTGGATTTCTGGTGGAGACCATTTCTTGGTCAAAAATCTGTAGGTGTTAGCCTTCGGTATTATTGAAAATGGTCGTTCATGGCTATTTTCGACAAAAATGGGGGTTGTGTGGCCATTGATCATCGACCAGACGCTCATACACCTCACCCCACATATGTTTCCTTGCCATAGATCACATTCTTGGATTTCTGGTGGAGACCATTTCTTGGTCTAAAATCCGTAGGTGTTAGCCTCTAGTATTATTGAAAATGGTCGCTCATGGCTATTTTCAAGGTCGCTCATGGCTATTTTCATAAAAAATGGGGGTTGTGTGGCCATTGATCATTGACCACAGGCTCATACACCTCACCCCACATATGTTTCCTTGCCATAGATCACATTCTTGGATTTTTGGTGGAGACCATTTCTTGGTCAAAAATCCGTAGGTGTTAGCCTTCGGTATTATTGTAAATGGTCATTCATGGCTATTTTCGACAAAAATGGGGGTTGTGTGGCCATTGATCATCGACCAGACGCTCATACAACTCACCCCACATATGTTTCCTCGCCATAGATCACATTCTTGGATTTCTGGTGGAGACCATTTCTTGGTCTAAAATCCGTAGGTGTTAGCCTCTAGTATTATTGAAAATGGTCGCTCATGGCTATATTCAAGGTCGCTCATGGCTATTTTCATAAAAAATGGGGGTTGTGTGGCCATTTATCATCGACTAGAGGCTCATAAACCTCACCCCACATATGTTTCCTTGCCATAGATCACATTCTTGGATTTCTGGTGGAGACCATTTCTTGGTTAAAAACTCGTACGTGTTAGCCTTCGGTATTATTGAAAATGGTCATTCATGGCTATTTTCGGCAAAATGGGGGTTGTGTGGCCATTGATCGTCGACCAGAGGCTCGTACACCTCACCCCACATATGTTTCCTTGCCATAGATCACATTCTTGGATTTCTGGTGGAGACCATTTCTTGGTCAAAAATCCGTAGGTGTTAGCCTTCGGTATTATTGAAAATGGTCGTTCATGGCTATTTTCGACAAAAATGGGGGTTGTGTGGCCATTGATCATCGACCAGACGCTCATACACCTCACCCCACATATGTTTCCTGGCCATAGATCACATTCTTGGATTTCTGGTGGAGACCATTTCTTGGTCAAAAATCCGTACGTGTTAGCCTTTGGTATTTTTGAAAATGGTCATTCATGGCTATTTTCGACAAAAATGGGGGTTGTGTGGCCATTGATCTTCGACCAGAGGCTCATAAACCTCACCCCACATATGTTTCCTTGCCATAGATTACATTCTTGGATTTCTGGTGGAAACCATTTCTTGGTTAAAAACTCGTACGTGTTAGCCTTCGGTATTATTGAAAATGGTCATTCATGGCTATTTTCGGCAAAATGGGGGTTGTGTGGCCATTGATCATCGACCAGAGGCTCGTACACCTCACCCCACATATGTTTCCTTGCCATAGATCACATTCTTGGATTTCTGGTGGAGACCATTTCTTGGTTAAAAATCCGTACGTGTTAGCCTTTGGTATTTTTGAAAATGGTCATTCATGGCTATTTTCGACAAAAATGGGGGTTGTGTGGCCATTGATCATCGACTAGAGGCTCATACACCTCACCCCACATATGTTTCCTTGCCATAGATCACATTCTTGGATTTCTGGTGGAGACCATTTCTTGGTCAAAAATCCGTAGGTCTTAGCCTCTAGTATTATTGAAAATGGTCGCTCATGGCTATTTTCATAAAAAATGGGGGTTGTGTGGCCATTTATCATCGACTAGAGGCTCATAAACCTCACCCCACATATGTTTCCTTGCCATAAATCACATTCTTTGATTTCTGGTGGAGACCATTTCTTGGTTAAAAACTCGTACGTGTTAGCCTTCGGTATTATTGAAAATGGTCGTTCATGGCTATTTTCGGCAAAATGGGGGTTGTGTGGCCATTGATCATCGACCAGAGGCTCGTACACCTCACCCCACATATGTTTCCTTGCCATAGATCACATTCTTGGATTTCTGGTGGAGACCATTTCTTGGTCAAAAATCCGTAGGTGTTAGCCTTCGGTATTATTGTAAATGGTCATTCATGGCTATTTTCGACAAAAATGGGGGTTGTGTGGCCATTGATCATCGACCAGAGGCTCATACACCTCACCCCACATATGTTTCCTTGTCGTAGATCACATTCTTGGATTTCTGGTGGAGACCATTTCTTGGTCTAAAATCCATAGGTGTTAGCCTCTAGTATTATTGAAAATGGTCGCTCATGGCTATTTTCAAGGTCGCTCATGGCTATTTTCATAAAAAATGGGGGTTGTGTGGCCATTTATCATCGACTAGAGGCTCATAAACCTCACCCCACATATGTTTCCTTGCCATAGATTACATTCTTGGATTTCTGGTGGAAACCACTTCTTGGTTAAAAATTCGTACGTGTTAGCCTTCGGTATTATTGAAAATGGTCATTCATGGCTATTTTCGGCAAAATGGGGGTTGTGTGGCCATTGATCGTCGACCAGAGGCTCATACAACTCACCCCACATATGTTTCCTTGTCGTAGATCACATTCTTGGATTTCTGGTGGAGACCATTTCTTGGTCAAAAATCCATACGTGTTAGCCTTTGGTATTTTTGAAAATGGTCATTCATGGCTATTTTCGACAAAAATGGGGGTTGTGTGGCCATTGATCATCGACTAGAGGCTCATACACCTCACCTCACATATGTTTCCTTGCCATAGATCACATTCTTGGATTTCTGGTGGAGACCATTTCTTGGTCAAAAATCCGTACGTGTTAGCCTTCGGTATTATTGAAAATGGTCGTTCATGGCTATTTTCGACAAAAATGGGGGTTGTGTGGCCATTGATCATCGACCAGACGCTCATACACCTCACCCCACATATGTTTCCTTGCCATAGATCACATTCTTGGATTTCTGGTGGAGACCATTTCTTGGTTAAAAACTCGTACGTATTAGCTTTCGGTATTATTGAAAATGGTCATTCATGGCTATTTTCGGCAAAATGGGGGTTGTGTGGCCATTGATCATCGACCAGAGGCTCGTACACCTCACCCCACATATGTTTCCTTGCCATAGATCACATTCTTGGATTTCTGGTGGAGACCATTTCTTGGGCAAAAATCCGAATGTGTTAGCCTTTGGTATTTTTGAAAATGGTCATTCATGGCTATTTTCGACAAAAATGGGGGTTGTGTGGCCATTGATCATCGACTAGAGGCTCATACACCTCACCCCACATATGTTTCCTTGCCATAGATCACATTCTTGGATTTCTGGTGGAGACCATTTCTTGGTCAAAAATCCGTAGGTGTTCGCCTTCAGTGTCATTGAAAATGGTCGTTCATGGCTATTTTCGACAAAAATTAGGGTTGTGTGGCCATTGATCGTCGACCAGTGGCTCATACACCTCACCCCACATATGTTTCCTTGCCATAGATCACATTCTTGGATTTCTGGTGGAGACCATTTCTTGGTCAAAAACTCGTACGTGTTAGCCTTCGGTATTATTGAAAATGGTCGTTCATGGCTATTTTCGGCAAAATGGGGGTTCTGTGGCCATTGATCATCGACCAGAGGCTCGTACACCTCACCCCACATATGTTTCCTTGCCATAGATCACATTCTTGGATTTCTGGTGGAGACCATTTCTTGGTCAAAAATCTGTAGGTGTTAGCCTTCGGTATTATTGAAAATGGTCGTTCATGGCTATTTTCGGCAAAATGGGGGTTCTGTGGCCATTGATCATCGACTAGAGGCTCATACACCTCACCCCACATATGTTTCCTTGCCATAGATCACATTCTTGGATTTCTGGTGGAGACCATTTCTTGGTCAAAAATCCGTAGGTGTTCGCCTTCAGTGTCATTGAAAATGGTCGTTCATGGCTATTTTCGACAAAAATTAGGGTTGTGTGGCCATTGATCGTCGACCAGTGGCTCATACACCTCACCCCACATATGTTTCCTTGCCATAGATCACATTCTTGGATTTCTGGTGGAGACCATTTCTTGGTCAAAAACTCGTACGTGTTAGCCTTCGGTATTATTGAAAATGGTCGTTCATGGCTATTTTCGGCAAAATGGGGGTTCTGTGGCCATTGATCATCGACCAGAGGCTCGTACACCTCACCCCACATATGTTTCCTTGCCATAGATCACATTCTTGGATTTCTGGTGGAGACCATTTCTTGGTCAAAAATCTGTAGGTGTTAGCCTTCGGTATTATTGAAAATGGTCGTTCATGGCTATTTTCGGCAAAATGGGGGTTCTGTGGCCATTGATCATCGACCAGAGGCTCGTACACCTCACCCCACATATGTTTCCTTGCCATAGATCACATTCTTGGATTTCTGGTGGAGACCATTTCTTGGTCAAAAATCCGTAGGTGTTAGCCTTCGGTATTATTGAAAATGGTCATTCATGGCTATTTTCGGCAAAATGGGGGTTGTGTGGCCATTGATCGTCGACTAGAGGCTCATACACCTCACCCCACATATGTTTCCTTGTCGTAGATCACATTCTTGGATTTCTGGTGGAGACCATTTCTTGGTCAAAAATCCGTAGGTCTTACCCTCTAGTATTATTGAAAATGGTCGCTCATGGCTATTTTCATAAAAAATGGGGGTTGTGTGGCCATTGATCATCGACCAGAGGCTCGTACACCTCACCCCACATATGTTTCCTTGCCATAGATCACATTCTTGGATTTCTGGTGGAGACCATTTCTTGGTCAAAAATCCGTAGGTGTTAGCCTTCGGTATTATTGTAAATGGTCATTCATGGCTATTTTCGACAAAAATGGGGGTTGTGTGGCCATTGATCATCGACCAGAGGCTCATACACCTCACCCCACATATGTTTCCTTGTCGTAGATCACATTCTTGGATTTCTGGTGGAGACCATTTCTTGGTCTAAAATCCGTAGGTGTTAGCCTCTAGTATTATTGAAAATGGTCGCTCATGGCTATTTTCAAGGTCGCTCATGGCTATTTTCATAAAAAATGGGGGTTGTGTCGCCATTTATCATCGACTAGAGGCTCATAAACCTCACCCCACATATGTTTCCTTGCCATAGATTACATTCTTGGATTTCTGGAGGAAACCACTTCTTGGTTAAAAACTCGTACGTGTTAGCCTTCGGTATTATTGAAAATGGTCATTCATGGCTATTTTCGGCAAAATGGGGGTTGTGTGGCCATTGATCGTCGACCAGAGGCTCATACAACTCACCCCACATATGTTTCCTTGTCGTAGATCACATTCTTGGATTTCTGGTGGAGACCATTTCTTGGTCAAAAATCCATACGTGTTAGCCTTTGGTATTTTTGAAAATGGTCATTCATGGCTATTTTCGACAAAAATGGGGGTTGTGTGGCCATTGATCATCGACTAGAGGCTCATACACCTCACCCCACATATGTTTCCTTGCCATAGATCACATTCTTGGATTTCTGGTGGAGACCATTTCTTGGTCAAAAATCCGTACGTGTTAGCCTTCGGTATTATTGAAAATGGTCGTTCATGGCTATTTTCGACAAAAATGGGGGTTGTGTGGCCATTGATCATCGACCAGACGCTCATACACCTCACCCCACATATGTTTCCTTGCCATAGATCACATTCTTGGATTTCTGGTGGAGACCATTTCTTGGTTAAAAACTCCTACTTATTAGCCTTCGGTATTATTGAAAATGGTCATTCATGGCTATTTTCGGCAAAATGGGGGTTGTGTGGCCATTGATCATCGACCAGAGGCTCGTACACCTCACCCCACATATGTTTCCTTGCCATAGATCACATTCTTGGATTTCTGGTGGAGACCATTTCTTGGGCAAAAATCCGAATGTGTTAGCCTTTGGTATTTTTGAAAATGGTCATTCATGGCTATTTTCGACAAAAATGGGGGTTGTGTGGCCATTGATCATCTACTAGAGGCTCATACACCTCACCCCACATATGTTTCCTTGCCATAGATCACATTCTTGGATTTCTGGTGGAGACCATTTCTTGGTCAAAAATCCGTAGGTGTTAGCCTTCAGTGTCATTGAAAATGGTCGTTCATGGCTATTTTCGACAAAAATTAGGGTTGTGTGGCCATTGATCGTCGACCAGAGGCTCATACACCTCACCCCACATATGTTTCCTTGCCATAGATCACATTCTTGGATTTCTGGTGGAGACCATTTCTTGGTCAAAAACTCGTACGTGTTAGCCTTCGGTATTATTGAAAATGGTCGTTCATGGCTATTTTCGGCAAAATGGGGGTTCTGTGGCCATTGATCATCGACCAGAGGCTCGTACACCTCACCCCACATATGTTTCCTTGCCATAGATCACATTCTTGGATTTCTGGTGGAGACCATTTCTTGGTCAAAAATCCGTAGGTGTTAGCCTTCGGTATTATTGAAAATGGTCGTTCATGGCTATTTTCGGCAAAATGGGGGTTCTGTGGCCATTGATCATCGACCAGAGGCTCGTACACCTCACCCCACATATGTTTCCTTGCCATAGATCACATTCTTGGATTTCTGGTGGAGACCATTTCCTGGTCAAAAATCCGTAGGTGTTAGCCTTCGGTATTATTGAAAATGGTCATTCATGGCTATTTTCGGCAAAATGGGGGTTGTGTGGCCATTGATCGTCGACTAGAGGCTCATACACCTCACCCCACATATGTTTCCTTGTCGTAGATCACATTCTTGGATTTCTGGTGGAGACCATTTCTTGGTCAAAAATCCGTAGGTCTTAGCCTCTAGTATTATTGAAAATGGTCGCTCATGGCTATTTTCATAAAAAATGGGGGTTGTGTGGCCATTGATCATCGACCAAGCCATGAACGACCATTTTCAAAAATACCAAAGGCTAACACGTACGGATTTTTGACCAAGAAATGGTCTCCACCAGAAATCCAAGAATGTGATCTATGGCAAGGAAACATATGTGGGGTGAGGTTTATGAGCCTCTAGTCGATGATAAATGGCCACACAACCCCCATTTTTTATGAAAATAGCCATGAGCGACCATTTTCAATAATACTAGAGGTTAACACCTACAAATTTTAGACCAAGAAATGGTCTCCACCAAAAATCCAAGAATGTGATCTATGGCAAGGAAACATATGTGGGGTGAGGTGTATGAGCGTCTGGTCGATGATCAATGGCCACACAACCCCCATTTTTGTCGAAAATAGCCATGAACGACCATTTTCAATAATACCGAAGGCTAACACCTACGGATTTTTGACCAAGAAATGGTCTCCACCAGAAATCCAAGAATGTGATCTATGGCAAGGAAACATATGTGGGGTGAGGTGTATGAGCCTCTGGTCGATGATCAATGGCCACACAACCCCCATTTTTGTCGAAAATAGCCATGAACGACCATTTTCAATAATATCGAAGGCTAACACCTACGGATTTTTGACCAAGAAATGGTCTCCACCAGAAATCCAAGAATGTGATCTATGGCAAGGAAACATATGTGGGGTGAGGTGTATGAGCCTCTGGTCGACGATCAATGGCCACACAACCCTAATTTTTGTCGAAAATAGCCATGAACGACCATTTTCAATAATACCGAAGGCTAACACGTACGAGTTTTTAACCAAGAAATGGTTTCCACCAGAAATCCAAGAATGTAATCTATGGCAAGGAAACATATGTGGGGTGAGGTGTATGAGCCTCTGGTCGACGATCAATGGCCACACAACCCTAATTTTTGTCGAAAATAGCCATGAACGACCATTTTCAATGACACTGAAGGCTAACACCTACGGATTTTTGACCAAGAAATGGTCTCCACCATAAATCCAAGAATGTAATCTATGGCAAGGAAACATATGTGGGGTGAGGTTTATGAGCCTCTGGTCGAAGATCAATGGCCACACAACCCCCATTTTTGTCGAAAATAGCCATGAATGACCATTTTCAAAAATACCAAAGGCTAACACCTACGGATTTTTGCCCAAGAAATGGTCTCCACCAGAAATCCAAGAATGTGATATATGGCAAGGAAACATATGTGGGGTGAGGTGTATGAGCCTCTGGTCGACGATCAATGGCCACACAACCCTAATTTTTGTCGAAAATAGCCATGAACGACCATTTTCAATGACACTGAAGGCTAACACCTACGGATTTTTGACCAAGAAATGGTCTCCACCATAAATCCAAGAATGTGATCTATGGCAAGGAAACATATGTGTAGTTAGGTGTATGAGCCTCTGGTCGAAGATCAATGGCCACACAACCCCCATTTTTGTCGAAAATAGCCATGAATGACCATTTACAATAATACCGAAGGCTAACACCTACGGATTTTTGACCAAGAAATGGTCTCCACCAGAAATCCAAGAATGTGATCTATGGCAAGGAAACATATGTGGGGTGAGGTGTACGAGCCTCTGGTCGATCATCAATGGCCACACAACCCCCATTTTTGTCGAAAATAGCCATGAACGACCATTTTCAATGACACTGAAGGCTAACACCTACGGATTTTTGACCAAGAAATGGTCTCCACCAGAAATCCAAGAATGTGATCTATGGCAAGGAAACATATGTGGGGTGAGGTGTACGAGCCTCTGGTCGATGATCAATGGCCACACAACCCCCATTTTGCCGAAAATAGCCATGACCGACCATTTTCAATAATACCGAAGGCTAACACGTACGAGTATTTAACCAAGAAATGGTCTCCACCAGAAATCCAAGAATGTGATCTATGGCAAGGAAACATATGTGGGGTGAGGTTTATGAGCCTCTAGTCGATGATAAATGGCCACACAACCCCCATTTTTTATGAAAATAGCCATGAGCGACCTTGAAAATAGCCATGAACGACCATTTTCAATAATACTAGAGGCTAACACCTACGGATTTTAGGCCAAGAAATGGTCTCCACCAGAAATCCAAGAATGTGATCTACGACAAGGAAACATATGTGGGGTGAGGTGTATGAGCCTCTGGTCGACGATCAATGGCCACACAACCCCCATTTTGCCGAAAATAGCCATGAACGACCATTTTCAATAATACCGAAGGCTAACACGTACGAGTTTTTGACCAAGAAATGGTCTCCACCAAAAATCCAAGAATGTGATCTATGGCAAGGAAACATATGTGGGGTGAGATTTATGAGCCTCTAGTCGATGATAAATGGCCACACAACCCCCATTTTGCCGAAAATAGCCATGAATGACCATTTTCAATAATACCGAAGGCTAACACCTACGGATTTTTGACCAAGAAATGGTCTCCACCAGAAATCCAAGAATGTGATCTATGGCAAGGAAACATATGTGGGGTGAGGTGTATGAGCCTCTGGTCGACGATCAATGGCCACACAACCCTAATTTTTGTCGAAAATAGCCATGAACGACCATTTTCAATGACACTAAAGGCTAACACCTACGAATTTTTGACCAAGAAATGGTCTCCACCATAAATCCAAGAATGTGATCTATGGCAAGGAAACATATGTGGGGTGAGGTGTATGAGCGTCTGGTCGATGATCAATGGCCACACAACCCCCATTTTTGTCGAAAAGAGCCATGAACGACCATTTTCAATAATATCGAAGGCTAACACCTACGGATTTTTGACCAAGAAATGGTCTCCACAGAAATCCAAGAATGTGATCTACGACAAGGAAACATATGTGGGGTGAGGTGTATGAGCCTCTGGTCGACGATCAATGGCCACACAACCCCCATTTTTGTCGAAAATAACCATGAATGACCATTTTCAAAAATACCAAAGGCTAACACGTACGGATTTTTGACCAAGAAATGGTCTCCACCAGAAATCCAAGAATGTGATCTATGGCAAGGAAACATATGTGGGGTGAGGTGTATGAGCCTCTGGTCGATGATCAATGGCCACACAACCCCCATTTTTGTCGAAAATAGCCATGAATGACCATTTACAATAATACCGAAGGCTAACACCTACGGATTTTTGACCAAGAAATGGTCTCCACCAGAAATCCAAGAATGTGATCTATGGCAAGGAAACATTGAGAGCACCTAGAGGGGGGGGGGGTGAATAGGTGATCCTGTAAAACTTAAACTTATAGCCACCAAAACTTGGTTAAGAGTTAGCACAGTTAATGCCAAGTGGCTAGAGAGAAGAACTTGCACAATACGACAACCACAGAAGATCAAACACAGAGAAGACACAGTGGTTTATCCCGTGGTTCGGCCAAGTACAAATACTTGCCTACTCCACGTTGTGGCGTCCCAACGGACGAGAGTTGCACTCAACTCCTCTCAAGTGATCCAATGATCAACTTGAATACCACAGTGTTATGCTTTTCTTTTCTTATCCCTTTTTGCGAGGAATCTCCACAACTTGGAGCCTCTCGCCCTTACACTTTTGATGTTCACAAAGAATCACGGAGTAAGGAAGGGAATGAGCAACGCACACAAGACTTCAAAAGATCAGAGCAACAACACGCACACAAGTCGCAACAAGAGCTCGCAACACAAATCAAAGAGTTCACAACTCCACAAGAGCTCTATATGCTATCACAATGAAACGAATGCGCGAGATCGATGTCTTGGTGCTTAGGAATGTTGTAGGAAAGCTTGGTGTTCTCCTCCAGGCGCCTAGGGGTCCCTTTTATAGCCCCAAGGCAGCTAGGAGCCGTTGAGAACACATCTGGAAGGCTATCCTTGCCTTCTGTCGTCGGGCGCACCGGACAGTCCGGTGCACACCGGACAGTGTCCGGTGCCCGATTTCTTTCCATAAACCGCGCAGACGACCGTTGTAGATCTGAAGACGTTGGCGCACCGGACATGTCCGGTGCACACCGGACAGTCCGGTGCCCCCTTCCGACCGTTGGCTTGGCCACGTGTCGCGCGCGGATCGCGCGGCCGACCGTTGGCCTGGCCGACCGTTGGCTCACCGGACAGTCCGGTGCACACTGGACAGTCCGGTGAATTTTAGCCGAAAGTCGCCAGAGAAAACCCGAGAGCGGCTGGTTTGCTCCGCGCTGGTCTGGCGCACCGGACACTGTCAGGTGCACACCGGACAGTCCGGTGCCCCAGCCCGAAACAGCCTTTGGCTGTACACAACCAACTCTCCTCTTTTCTTCTTCTTCCTATTTCTAACTCTTAGACAAGAATATCAGTACACAAAACCAATGTATTAAGACTTAGAAACATACCTTTGTTCTTGTCTTGCACTTTGTTCATTCATATACACAAATTCACATTTGAGCACTTGTGTTTGCACTCAATCACCAAAATACTTAGAAATGGCCCGAGGGCACATTTCCCTTTCAATCTCCCCCTTTTTGGTGATTTATGCCAACACAACATAAAGCAACTAGAACAAGTGCAGAATTACTTCAAATGACACTCAAATTCATTTTGATTCAATTTTGGCATATATGGATCATCCTTTGCCACCACTTGGTTTGTTTTTGCAAATCAAACTCAAATCTCTATCTCTAAGTCAAACACACATGTTGAAGCATAAAGAGAGTCATTCCAAAAGATATTGATCAAAGATTTCAAAAACTCCCCCTTTTTCCCATAATCAACACTTCTCCCCACAAGAAGCCAACTTTTGACAAGAGAGACAATAAAAGAGTTTGACAAAACAAAAAGCTCTACAAAATCTCTCAAGTGGTAGCTGATCCATTTTTCACTTTGGCCTAGATTTTCTCCCCCTTTGGCATCAAGCACCAAAACGGGATCAATCGTGGCCCCAGAACCCCATTACCTCACCAAAATCTTCAATTAAGAGCAAATGGTAATAAGAGTTCATGAGATGAACTTGGAATAAGTTACCCTCTCATCGGAGTGCAGTGGAAGTCTTTCATGGTCCAAGTCCACCTTTTCCCTTTCAATTCTCCGTTGAGACTAAAACAAGCAAACTCAAGCATATGGTTAGTCTCAAAAGGGTCAAGTTGTAACACATCTCCCCCTAAACATGTGCATCACTTTGCAACGGACTTGTGAGGTCCAGAGAGTGTTTGTACAACTTGAGCACCACAATAAGCATGAACATGATCAAAGGCATAAACACATGTATGCTACAATTCAATCCAAGTTCCGCGAATCTAAGACATTTAGCTCACTACGCAGCCTGCAAAAGGTCTTCTCATCTAGAGGCTTGGTAAGGATATCGTCTAGCTGGTTCTCGGAGCTAACATGAAACACTTCGATATCCCTCTTTTGCTGGTGGTCTCTCAAAAAGTGATGCCGGATGTCAATGTGCTTTGTGCGGCTGTGCTCAACAGGATTTTCCGCCATGCGGATAGCACTCTCATTATCACATAGGAGTGGGACTTTGCTCAGATTGTAGCCAAAGTCCCGGAGGGTTTGCCTCATCCAAAGTAGTTGCGCGCAACACTGTCCTGCGGCAACATACTCGGCCTCAGCGGTGGATAGGGCAACGGAAGTTTGTTTCTTAGAGTTCCATGACACCAGGGACCTTCCTAAGAATTGGCACGTCCCTGATGTACTCTTCCTATCGACCTTACATCCAGCATAGTCGGAATTTGAGTATCCAACCAAGTCAAAGGTAGACCCCTTTGGATACCAGAGTCCGAAGCAAGGCGTAGCAACTAAATATCTCAGAATTCGCTTCACCGCCACTAAGTGACACTCCTTAGGATCAGATTGAAATCTAGCACACATGCATACGCTAAGCATAATGTCCGGTCTACTAGCACATAAATAAAGTAAAGACCCTATCATTGACCGGTATGCTTTTTGATCAACGGACTTACCTCCTTTGTTGAGGTCGGTGTGTCCGTCGGTCCCCATCGGAGTCTTTGCGGGCTTGGCGTCCTTCATCCCAAACCGCTTTAGCAGATCTTGCGTGTACTTTGTTTGGGAGATGAAGGTGCCGTCCTTGAGTTGCTTCACTTGGAACCCAAGGAAGTAGTTCAACTCGCCCATCATCGACATCTCGAATTTCTGCGTCATCACCCTGCTGAACTCTTCACAAGACTTTTGGTTAGTTGAACCAAATATTATGTCATCGACATAAATTTGGCACACAAACAAATCACTGTCACATGTCTTTGTAAAAAGAGTTGGATCGGCTTTCCCAACCTTGAAAGCATTAGCAATTAAGAAATCTCTAAGGCATTCATACCATGCTCTTGGGGCTTGCTTAAGTCCATAGAGCGCCTTAGAGAGCTTACACACGTGGTCGGGGTACCGTTCATCCTCGAAGCCAGGGGGTTGCTCCACGTACACCTCCTCCTTGATCGGCCCGTTGAGGAAAGCGCTCTTCACATCCATTTGGTACAACCTGAAAGAATGGTGAGCGGCATATGCTAGCAAGATACGAATTGATTCTAGCCTAGCCACAGGAGCAAAAGTCTCCTCGAAATCCAAACCTGCGACTTGGGCATAACCTTTTGCCACAAGTCGAGCCTTGTTTCTCGTCACCACCCCGTGCTCGTCCTGTTTGTTGCGGAACACCCACTTGGTTCCCACAACATTCTGCTTGGGACGAGGCACCAGTGTCCAAACTTCATTCCTCTTGAAGTTGTTTAGCTCTTCCTGCATGGCCAACACCCAGTCCGGATCTAGCAAGGCCTCTTCTACCCTGAAAGGCTCAATAGAAGAGACAAAGGAGTAATGTTCACAAAAATTAACTAATCGAGACCGAGTAGTTACTCCCTTGCTAATGTCACCCAGAATTTGGTCGACGGGATGATCCCTTTGGATCGTCGCTCGAACTTGGGCTGGAGGTGCCAGTTGCGCTTCTTCCTCCATCACATGATCATCTTGTGCTCCCCCTTGATCACACGCCTCCTGTTGATGAACCTGTTCATCGTCTTGAGTTGGGGGATGCACCATAGTTGAGGAAGAAGGTTGTTCTCGTTCATCATGTTCCTGTGGCCGAACTTCTCCAATCGCCATGGTTCATAGAGCGGCCGTCGGAACATCTTCTTCATCTACATCATCACAATCAACAACTTGCTCTCTTGGAGAGCCATTAGTTTCATCAAATACAACGTCGCTAGAGACTTCAACCAAACCCGATGATTTGTTGAAGACCCTATACGCCTTTGTATTTGAATCATAACCTAACAAAAACCCTTCTACCGCTTTGGGAGCAAACTTAGAATTTCTACCCTTCTTCACTAGAATGTAGCACTTGCTCCCAAATACACGAAAGTAGGATACATTGGGTTTGTTACCTGTTAGTAGCTCATACGACGTCTTCTTGAGGAGGCGATGAAGGTAGACCCTGTTGATGGCGTGGCAAGCCGTGTTCACGGCTTCCGTCCAAAAGCACTCGGGGGTCTTGAACTCTCCTAGCATCGTCCTCGCCATATCGATGAGCGTCATGTTCTTCCTTTCTACCACACCATTTTGCTGTGGTGTGTAGGGAGCGGAGAACTCGTGCTTGGTTCCTTCCTCTTCAAGGAACTCCTCCACTTGTAGATTCTTGAACTCGAACCCGTTGTCGCTCCTTATCTTCTTCACCTTGAGCTCAAACTCATTTTGAGCTCTCCTGAGGAAGCGCTTGAGGGTCCCTTGGGTTTCAGACTTATCCTGCAAAAAGAATACCCAAGTGAAGCGGGAAAAGTCATCAACAATAACTAAACCATACTTACTTCCTCCTATGCTCAGATAAGCGACGGGTCCGAAGAGGTCCATATGTAGCAGCTCCAGGGGTCTTGATGTGGTCATCACATTCTTGCTGTGATGTACTCCTCCCACCTGTTTACCTGCCTGACAAGCTGCACAAGGTCTATCTTTTTCGAATTGAACGTTAGTTAAACCTATCACGTGTTCTCCCTTTAGAAGCTTGTGAAGGTTCTTCATCCCCACATGTGCTAAGCGGCGATGCCACAGCCAGCCCATGCTAGTCTTAGCTATTAAGCATGCATCTAGACCGGCCTCTTCTTTTGCAAAATCAACTAAATAAAGTTTGCCGTCTAATACACCCTTAAAAGCTAGTGAACCATCACTTCTTCTAAAGACAGACACATCTACATTTTTAAATAGACAGTTATATCCCATATTGCATAATTGACTAACCGATAGCAAGTTGTAACCAAGAGACTCAACTAAAAACACATTGGAGATAGAGTGCTCATTGGAGATTGCAATTTTACCTAGCCCTTTTACTTTGCCTTGATTCCCATCACCGAATATGATTGAATCTTGGGAATCCTTATTCTTGACGTAGGAGGTGAACATTTTCTTCTCCCCCGTCATATGGTTTGTGCATCCGCTGTCGATAATCCAGCTTGAACCTCCGGATGCATAAACCTGCAAGGCAAATTTAGGCTTGGGACTTAGGTACCCAACTCTTGTTGGGTCCTACAAGGTTAGTCACAATTTCCTTAGGGATCCAAATGCAAGTTTTATCACCCTTGCATTTTGCCCCTAACTTCCTAGCAATTACCCTTCTATCCTTTCTACAAATTGCAAAGGAAGCATTCAAGGCATGATAAATTGTAGAAGATTCATTTACGATTTTTCTAGGAACATTCTTTCTAGGCACATGATGAATAGCATTTCTCCTAGACATATTTCTACCATGCATATAGGAAGATCTAGAAGCCAACATGGCATGAGAATCACAAACATATGAATCACAAGCATCATAACTTCTATTTGCATTTCTAGTATGTCTCCTATCATTATACATGAAAGCATGGTTCTTTTTAGCACTACTAGCCATAGGGGCCTTTCCTTTCTCCTTAGCGGGAATGGGGGCCTTATGGCTTGTTAAGTTCTTGGCTTCCTTCTTGAAGCCAAGTCCATCCTTAATTGAGGGATGTCTGCCAATTGTGTAGGCATCCCTTGCAAATTTTAGCTTATCAAATTCACTTTTGCTAGTCTTAAGTTGGGCATTAAGACTAGCTACCTCTTCATTTAATTTAGAAATGCAAGCTAGGTGTTCACTATAAGCCTCAATGTTAATATCTTTACACCTAGTGCATGTTACAATATTTTCAACACAAGAGGTAGATCTACTAGCAATCTCTAACTTAGCATTCAAATCATCATTAATGCTTCTTAATTTAGAAATTGTCTCATGGCAAGAGGATAATTCACAAGAAAGCATTTCATTTCTTTTAATTTCTAGAGCAAGAGAGTTTTGTGCACAAACAAATTTATCATGTTCTTCATACAACAAATCCTCTTGCTTTTCTACAAGCATATTCTTATCATTCAAGGCATCAATCAATTCATTAATTTTGTCTACCTTGGTTCTATCTAGGCCTTTAAACAAGCATGAATAATCAATTTCATCTTCATCACTAGAATCATCACTAGAAGAAGCATAAGTGGTGTCTCGAGTACTTACCTTCTTCTCCCTTGCCATAAGGCAAGTATAACGCTCGTTGGGGAAGAGAGATGACTTGTTGAAGGCGGTGTGTAACGCCCCGAATTTTTGCAGTTGAATTTTTTCTTTTCTTTACTCGCCAAATTCGGGCGTTACCTTTCCTTTTCTTTTTCCCCTCGCTAAAACCTTGACCTTTTCCAAAGTTCTAGCGGGATTCGGTTTGGATTTCCCGTGTAAGAAAAACCCTAAGTACTTTATGTTGTTTGATGCACCATGCCGAACCTTGCATTTCTTTTGATTGCTTTGAAAGTGCAAATGCATTCATGTAGAAAGATCGGATTTCGAAAATGAGGAGAAGATCTTTTCTTTCTTTTTTCTCTCTCTTTCTCTCTCCTCTTTTTCTCTCTCTCCCGCGCCGTGGGTCGACCCCGGCTGGCCCAGCCGCCCCTGGCGCCCCCTCTTGGGCCCAAAAAGGCCCAACCGCCCCCCCTCCCCTTTTTCCCCAATTCTCTCTCCCTCCCTCTCATTTTCTCTCATTTTCTCTCCCCCACCCCAAGCCGCCGCCGCCCCTACCCCCTGCCCTAGCGCCGCCCCTGCCCTAGCGCCGCCCCTGCCCTAAGCCGCCGCCGCCCCCTGCCGGCCGCCCCTCGCCGTCGGCCGCCCCCGCCGGTGAGCCCCCTCCCCCCCCCCTTCTCCCTCCTCCCTCCCTCTCCCCTTCCCCCCCTCCTCTCTCCCTGGCCGCCCAGCCGTCCGGCCCCCTGGCGCCTGGCCGCCCCGGCCCCCTGGCCGCGCGCCCCGGCCGCCCGCCTGGCCGCCCCCGCCCGCCTGGCCGCGCGTCCCCGGCCGCCTGGCCCCTGGCCGCGCCCCCTGGCCGCTCGGCCGGCTCAGCCGCCCCGGCTCGGCCGCCCCTGCGCGCCCTGCCCCCGGCCGGTTCAACCGCCCCTAGGGCCGGTTCAACCGCCCCCCTCTGTTTTTTTTTATTTTTTTTATTTTATTTTATTTACTTTCTGTGATCATAGTTATTTTATTTTAGGTAGGCTAATCATTGTTAATGTTATTGAAATAGGAAGTTTAATTTAAAATTCCGTTATGCTAATTGATTCATGTGATTAACTGTTTATCTCGTTCAATGTTGATCAACTTAAAATAAATAGGCTTCCATTGGTGCATATGACAGAATTCTTTTGTTAAGAACCAATTGTAATTGATCGTTAGTGCATAAGATTTAACCCCCTGCGAGACCCTTTCCCGTTTCTTTCTAACCATAACAAATGCAATGTCGAATGTCATACTTGATGCATATTCGCTTTACTTGTTCCCTTGTATGGTGTACTGTTCTTTTGTATTAAATATGTGGATGTATGTATGTTTGCGCTCGCATAGAGAACGATCCGGTCGAAGAGCCCGAGGAATTCGCAGGAGAAGCCCCTGAGCAGCAGTCGGTTGGTGGAGGCAAGTGTCCCTTGACCTATCTATGTCCTATTCATTATTTAATTCACCTCCCGCTTTACACATTTATGCCTAAGGATTGACTAGCTTTTGTTATCCATGTCCTTGTTTACCTATCTGGGTTGGATTATTACTGTTTAGCTCTATGATATTGCTCAAACTCTAATCAATGAACATGATGAGATTATCTATGATACGCTGTTTTCCCTTCTCTTATGATGATGTTGTATCTGTGGTATTCAAGGGGGCTCGAGCGGTTTCTCGAGTGCCTCTCCGTAAGGACCTGTTCTATGGATGACCGCCCGGGAAAACAGTGCAACCATGAGGGTGGAATGGGGTGCCCTTAGCTGAATAATTAGAGGATCCGGGGTGTAGTTCACTTAGCCGTCGTGCCGTCAATGGGGCTCGGTGTATGCGGCTCGCTCTGCCAAGTTTGGGTTCGCCCCTTGGGGAGGAGTGCAGTGCATTTAGGAAACCTAACGGGTGGCTACAGCCCCGGGGAATCTTTGTAAAGGCTTCGTAGTGAATCCCTGGCCATTCACCTCGGGAGTGAATAAGGGTCTTGCAAGCCCGGGCCAGAGAGGGAATCACGGCTTGTGGGTAAAGTGCACAACCTCTGCAGAGTGTTTGAAAACTGATATATCAGCCGTGCTCACGGTTATGAGCGGCCAAGGGAGCTCCAGTGATTAGTGGTGCTTGATCAGAGATACTTTGGTACAGGTGGTTATGAGATTGTTGATTCTGGTTATGATTATGGTGCTGGTAAGGGTACTCTTTCCATTTGGAAAGGAGTACGTTTGGGTTAATAACTTGGGTTAATGCTAAAACTTGGCTTTCTACTAGTAAGTAATAATCTGACCAACTAAAAGCAACTGCTTGACTTATCCCCACATACAGCTAGTCCACTACAGCCAAACAGGATACTTGCTGAGTATGTTGATGTGTACTCACCCTTGCTCTACACACCAAACCCCCCCCCAGGTTGTCAGCATTGCAACCACTGCTCAGGCGAAGATGAAGCTGTGGAAGGAGACTTCCAGGAGTTCCAAGACTACGACGAGTTCTAGGTGTGGGTTAGCGGCAACCCCCAGTCGGCTGCCTGTGAAGGCCGCGTTATCTACGTTTCTTTTCCGCACTTTGATTTATTGTAAGACCTATATGGACGTCTCAGACGTATGATGTAATCGACTATTTCCCTTATTAATACTATTTTGAGCATTGTGTGATGATGTCCATATTATGTAACTGCTGTGTACGTGAATAACTGATCTGGCACGTACATGGTTCGCATTCGGTTTGCCTTCTAAAACCGGGTGTGACATAAGTGGTATCAAAGCCGTGCTGACTGTAGGACCGCTAACCTAGAGTAGAATGGTCGTTCTAAGGACTATAGACCTCTGTCCCTGCCTTGACTTTGATATCCCTTCAAAAGTTGGTCATACCGACCAAACCTATGTTCTACTATATATTATGCCTTGCTGAAAATCATGTTTTATTCCAATCCTTCATTTACTTATGATTCATTATTTGCTGGTCATATTAATTCTGTTCTCACCCTTTTGCTTGCGATGTCTTTTGTAGATGGCTCGACTTAGACACACTGCACGCAAGTCAGTCATCCCCTTCTTACCCTCCCGCCTTGCTGAGCGTCCGCTTCGCCGTCCCGTGGCCGGACAGTCCAGCCACTTGGAGAGACTACACCATCGCCTGCGTGAGGAGCAGGAACGTCGACGACAGGAGCAGCAGGGCTCTTCCTTCTCGCTCCACCAGGAGATAGAGTCTGTGAGGAGCTGCTCCCCTGTGCTTCCTCTGGAGCCGCCCCCTGCATCACCACTGGGCGCCCCAGCTTCTGGAGTGGCTGCTGGAGGAGACCTAGACGACGGAGGTGGCGACGACAGCTCGAGCCACGACATCGACTTCTCTGCTAACCCTGAGCCGGAAGGATGGGTTGCTCGACCCATCACTCGCGACGCTGCTCGCGGGTGTCACTTCCACGATGCGCTCGACACCCTGCTACGTCGGGCATTCGACCGGCATACTTGGTCCGTCGAGTATCGCTGTGTGGTCTACCAGCATAGTCGCGGGGTCTACCCGGACCGCTGGGAGGCGACTTGCTTGGTGCGCTGCCCGGAGAACAGTCTCCAGGGTGCGGAGTCCTGTTCAGAGCACTACTCTATCTCTGAGCGGGACTCAGCTGAGGCAGCCATGCAAGATGCTGCACGGCGTGCGCTTTCGCACTACTGCTCGGTTTTTGGTGGGGCAGCTGACGGTCTTGACCTGAAGTATTACCCCCGCCGTCCATCTGGCAGCACAGGAGGCGTGATTGTCTCACCTGTCGGTGAGGGCAATCCTAGCTTGAGCAGCACAGTCAACCTAGCCGCCGTGCTAAACACGGAGCTGGACCATGCATTAGATGAGCTGAGTAGGGCTCGTGCTGAGATCGCCCTGCTGCGGGCTGAGCGCGCGGAACGTCGTCACCTGGATGGTGGTTCCCCCGCTCCCGTCGGGACTCAGCACCCGTACCGCTCACCTCAGCGTGGACACCAGTCTTATGGCAATCCCGCCTGCAAGACCAAGATAACTCTAGAACCATAGCTCGTTAGAGTTGGATCTTGTAATTAATACGAAATATATATACATAGAAGCTTCAGTCTTAGCGTTAGCCTCGCTTTAGTTAGTCTTAGTTAGACAGGGTAGTTTGCTATATCCTGTGCATTTATGTTTGTCATGATGAACTATGTTTGGTTTGGATCTTTGTAATGACTTTCACCAGAGTGTGGGTATCCCCTGCATTTTGGTTTACCTATTATGTTAATGGAGTTAGTTATATAGTTGGGAAACCCCTTTTATTCCCCTTTCCTTTCTATCTGAGAAGCTGTGTGGTCTGAGTTGGAGATCAGTGAAGATGCTCATCTGTTCAGTGCTGTTGAAGAATTCTATTCTCTTTTCTTATGCTGCAAGACTTGCCAGATCAGTTCTGATGTGTGGTTGCATTCTGCAGATGTCAGAGAACAGGCGCAGAGGAGGAAGGCGTGCTCAGCAGGAGCGAGCCGCTCAACAGGAGGAGGTGCCTCAGCAGCAGCACCTGCCGCCCCCGCCCCCGATGTCGATCGAGCAGATGTTTCTGATGCAGACTCAGGCAGTTCAAGCCATCGGTCAGACTTTGGCCGCCATTCAGCAGCAGCAGCAGCAACAGCAGTAGGCACCACCCCAGCCTCAGATGCCTCAGATGCCCAGAGACAAGCGTGCTGAATTCATGAGAGGTCATCCACCAACGTTTGCTCACTCTTCTGACCCCATGGTTGCTGAAGATTGGCTGCGCACTGTGGAGCGGGAGTTGCATACCGCTCAGTGCGATGACAGGGAGAAAGTCCTGTATGGTCCCCGTCTGTTGAGAGGAGCAGCCCAGTCATGGTGGGAGTCTTACCTCGCCACCCATGCCCACCCTGACGCCATCACTTGGGAAGAGTTCAGAGGTAGCTTTCGTCAGTACCATGTTCCTGCAGGTCTGATGACAGTGAAGAAGGAGGAATTCCTGGCCCTTAAGCAAGGGTCATCATCTGTTAGTGAGTACCGAGACAGGTTTCTGCAATTGTCTCGCTATGCTCCTGAAGATGTCAACACCGACGCCAAGCGACAATACCGTTTCTTGAGAGGCTTGGTTGACCCTCTGCAGTATCAACTGATGAATCACACCTTCCCGACATTCCAGCACCTGATTGACAGAGCAATCATGATAGAAAGGAAGCGCAAGGAGATGGAAGATCGTAAACGCAAGATCAGTGGACCCCAGCCTGGAAGCAGCAATCGTCCTCGTTTCTCAGGCAATCAACCTCAGCAGTTCAGGCAGAACCAGCGTCCACCTCAGCAGCATCAGCAGTTTCAAAGGCAGTACCCTCAGAATCAGTATCAGAACCGTCAGAGCAATCAGTCAGGAGGTCAGTTTCAAAGGCAGAATCAGCAGGCACCTCGTCTTCCTGCCCCAGCAGCCCAGCAGAACAGTCAGGCAGCACCAGCTCAGGTTGGAAACAGAGCATGTTTCCACTTTGGAGAGCAAGGCCACTGGGTGATGCAATGTCCGAAGAAGGCAGCCCAGCAGCAGTCAGGCCCCAATGCCCCAGCAAAGCAGAATGTGTCTCAGCCTGGAGCAGGCAATCGCTCTCAGCCGCGCTATAATCATGGAAGGCTGAACCATTTGGAAGCTGAAGCAGTTCAGGAGACCCCCGGCATGATAGTAGGTATGTTCCCAGTCGACTCCCATATTGCAGAAGTGTTATTTGATACTGGAGCAACGCATTCTTTCATTACTGCATCATGGGTAGAAGCACATAATCTTCCAACTACTACCATGTCAACCCCCATTCAAATTGACTCAGCCGGTGGTAGAATTCGAGCCGATAGCATTTGTTTGAATATAAGTGTGAAAATAAGGGGGATAGCATTTCCCGCCAACCTTATAGTAATGGGTACTCAGGGAATAGATGTCATCCTAGGGATGAATTGGCTAGATAAGTATCAGGCAGTTATCAGTTGTGATAAGAGGACAATCAAGTTGGTGTCCCCACTAGGAGAGGAAGTGGTGACCGAGTTAGTCCCGCCTGAGCCGAAGAAAGGAAGTTGTTATCAGATGGTTGTTGATAGCAGTGAAGCAGACCCAATTGAGAGTATCAAGGTTGTGTCTGAGTTCCCAGATGTGTTTCCAAAGGACTTACCGGGTATGCCACCAGAGCGGAAAGTTGAGTTTGCTATAGAGCTTCTTCCTGGAACCGCCCCTATCTTCAAGAGAGCTTACAGAATATCTGGACCAGAGTTGGTTGAACTTAAGAAGCAAATTGATGAGCTGTCAGAGAAAGGTTACATTCGGCCAAGCACCTCGCCTTGGGCCGCCCCTGTCCTGTTTGTGGAGAAGAAAGATGGCACCAAGAGGATGTGCATCGATTACCGAGCTCTGAATGAGGTCACGATCAAGAACAAGTATCCCTTGCCCAGAATAGAAGATCTGTTCGACCAGTTGAGAGGAGCCAGTGTGTTTTCCAAGATTAATCTGAGGTCAGGTTATCATCAGCTCAGAATCCGACCTTCGGACATTCCGAAGACGGCATTCATTTCCAAGTATGGTTTGTATGAGTTCACAGTGATGTCTTTTGGTTTGACCAATGCGCCAGCGTTCTTTATGAACTTGATGAATAGTGTATTCATGGATTACCTTGATAAGTTTGTGGTGGTATTCATTGATGACATTCTGATTTATTCCCAAAGCGAAGAAGAGCACGCAGATCATTTGAGGATGGTGTTGCAGAGATTGCGAGAGCACCAGTTGTATGCAAAGTTGAGTAAGTGTGAATTCTGGATCAGTGAAGTCCTGTTCTTGGGTCACATAATCAACAAGGAAGGATTGGCTGTGGATCCGAAGAAAGTGGCAGACATTTTGAACTGGAAAGCGCCAACAGATGCTAGAGGAATCAAGAGTTTCATTGGAATGGCCGGATATTATCGGCGATTCATTGAAGGGTTTTCGAAGATTGCGAAGCCAATGACAGCGTTGCTAGGCAACAAGGTTGAGTTCAAGTGGACCCAGAAATGCCAAGAGGCCTTTGAAGCGCTGAAAGAGAAGTTGACTACAGCGCCTGTCCTAGTCTTGCCTGATGTGCACAAGCCCTTCTCGGTGTATTGTGATGCTTGTTACACAGGTTTGGGATGTGTGTTGATGCAAGAGGGAAGAGTTGTGGCTTACTCGTCCCGACAGTTGAAGGTTCATGAGAAGAATTACCCAATCCATGATCTAGAGTTGGCAGCAGTGGTTCACGCACTGAAGACATGGAGGCACTATCTGTATGGGCAGAAATGCGATGTTTACACAGACCATAAGAGTCTGAAGTACATATTCACTCAGTCAGAGTTGAACATGAGGCAACGAAGATGGTTAGAGTTGATTAAAGACTATGAGTTGGAGATTCATTACCATCCAGGCAAAGCAAACGTAGTGGCAGATGCTTTGAGCAGAAAGAGTCAAGTCAATCTGATGGTCGCTCGTCCGATGCCTTATGAGTTGGCCAAAGAGTTTGACAGGTTGAGTCTCGGATTTCTGAACAATTCGCGAGGAGTCACAGTTGAGTTGGAACCTACCTTGGAGCGCGAAATCAAAGAAGCGCAGAAGAATGATGAGAAAATCAGTGAGATCCGGCGACTGATTCTAGAAGGCAAAGGCAAAGATTTTCGAGAAGATGCAGAAGGCGTGATATGGTTCAGAGACCGCTTGTGTGTTCCCAATGTCCAGTCCATTCGGGAGTTGATTCTCAAGGAAGCTCATGAGACCGCTTATTCGATTCACCCTGGCAGTGAGAAGATGTATCAAGATCTGAAGAAGAAATTCTGGTGGTACGGAATGAAGAGAGAAATCGCAGAGCATGTGGCTAAGTGCGATAGTTGTCGAAGAATTAAGGCAGAACACCAGAGACCTGCTGGATTGTTGCAACCGTTGCAGATCCCTCAGTGGAAATGGGATGAAATCGGTATGGATTTCATAGTCGGATTGCCTCGCACTCGAGCCGGCTACGATTCCATTTGGGTAGTAGTGGACCGCTTGACCAAGTCAGCCCACTTCATACCTGTCAAGACCAACTACAACAGTGCAGTATTGGCAGAATTGTATATGTCTCGGATCGTTTGTCTTCATGGTGTGCCAAAGAAGATAGTGTCAGACAGAGGAACGCAGTTCACCTCTCATTTCTGGCAGCAGTTGCATGAAGCTTTGGGCACGCATCTGAATTTTAGTTCAGCTTATCATCCGCAGATAGATGGCCAGACCGAAAGAACCAATCAAATTCTTGAAGACATGTTGAGAGCCTGTGCGTTGCAAGATCAGTCCGGATGGGACAAGCGATTGCCTTATGCAGAGTTTTCCTATAACAACAGTTACCAGGCCAGTTTGAAGATGTCACCATTTCAAGCGCTTTATGGAAGGAGTTGTAGAACTCCGTTGCAATGGGATCAGCCTGGAGAGAAGCAAGTGTTTGGGCCAGACATTTTGCTTGAAGCCGAAGAGAACATCAAGATGGTCCGAGAGAATCTGAAGATAGCGCAATCGAGGCAGCGAAGCTATGCAGACACAAGAAGAAGAGAGCTGAGTTTCGAAGTCGGAGACTTTGTCTATCTGAAAGTGTCACCGATCAGAGGAGTCAGAAGGTTCGGAGTGAAAGGCAAGCTAGCACCCCGCTACATTGGTCCATATCAGATTCTTGCAAGACGAGGAGAAGTGGCCTATCAGCTCAGTTTGCCAGAGAATTTGTCTGCTGTGCATAATGTCTTTCATGTATCTCAGTTGAAGAAGTGCTTGCGTGTGCCAGAAGAGCAGTTGCCAGTGGAAGGTCTGGAAGTCCAGGAGGACTTGACCTATGTTGAGAAGCCAGCTCAGATCCTTGAGATTGCAGACAGAGTCACCCGAAGGAAGACCATCAGAATGTGCAAAGTCAGATGGAATCACCACTCTGAGGAAGAAGCAACCTGGGAGCGTGAAGATGATCTAGTGGCCAAGTACCCAGAGCTCTTTGCTAGCGAGCCCTGAATCTCGAGGGCGAGATTCTTTTAAGGGGGATAGGTTTGTAACGCCCCGAATTTTTGCAGTTGAATTTTTTCTTTTCTTTACTCGCCAAATTCGGGCGTTACCTTTCCTTTTCTTTTTCCCCTCGCTAAAACCTTGACCTTTTCCAAAGTTCTAGCGGGATTCGGTTTGGATTTCCCGTGTAAGAAAAACCCTAAGTACTTTATGTTGTTTGATGCACCATGCCGAACCTTGCATTTCTTTTGATTGCTTTGAAAGTGCAAATGCATTCATGTAGAAAGATCGGATTTCGAAAATGAGGAGAAGATCTTTTCTTTCTTTTTTCTCTCTCTTTCTCTCTCCTCTTTTTCTCTCTCTCCCGCGCCGTGGGCCGACCCCGGCTGGCCCAGCCGCCCCTGGCGCCCCCTCTTGGGCCCAAAAAGGCCCAACCGCCCCCCCTCCCCTTTTTCCCCAATTCTCTCTCCCTCCCTCTCATTTTCTCTCATTTTCTCTCCCCCACCCCAAGCCGCCGCCGCCCCTACCCCCTGCCCTAGCGCCGCCCCTGCCCTAGCGCCGCCCCTGCCCTAAGCCGCCGCCGCCCCCTGCCGGCCGCACCTCGCCGTCGGCCGCCCCCGCCGGTGAGCCCCCTGCCCCCCCCTTCTCCCTCCTCCCTCCCTCTCCCCTTCCCCCCCCTCCTCTCTCCCTGGCCGCCCAGCCGTCCGGCCCCCTGGCGCCTGGCCGCCCCGGCCCCCTGGCCGCCCCCGCCCGCCTGGCCGCGCGTCCCCGGCCGCCTGGCCCCTGGCCGCGCCCCCTGGCCGCTCGGCCGGCTCAGCCGCCCCGGCTCGGCCGCCCCTGCGCGCCCTGCCCCCGGCCGGTTCAACCGCCCCTAGGGCCGGTTCAACCGCCCCCCCCCCTTTGTTTTTTTTATTTTTTTTATTTTATTTTATTTACTTTCTGTGATCATAGTTATTTTATTTTAGGTAGGCTAATCATTGTTAATGTTATTGAAATAGGAAGTTTAATTTAAAATTCCGTTATGCTAATTGATTCATGTGATTAACTGTTTATCTCGTTCAATGTTGATCAACTTAAAATAAATAGGCTTCCATTGGTGCATATGACAGAATTCTTTTGTTAAGAACCAATTGTAATTGATCGTTAGTGCATAAGATTTAACCCCCTGCGAGACCCTTTCCCGTTTCTTTCTAACCATAACAAATGCAATGTCGAATGTCATACTTGATGCATATTCGCTTTACTTGTTCCCTTGTATGGTGTACTGTTCTTTTGTATTAAATATGTGGATGTATGTATGTTTGCGCTCGCATAGAGAACGATCCGGTCGAAGAGCCCGAGGAATTCGCAGGAGAAGCCCCTGAGCAGCAGTCGGTTGGTGGAGGCAAGTGTCCCTTGACCTATCTATGTCCTATTCATTATTTAATTCACCTCCCGCTTTACACATTTATGCCTAAGGATTGACTAGCTTTTGTTATCCATGTCCTTGTTTACCTATCTGGGTTGGATTATTACTGTTTAGCTCTATGCTATTGCTCAAACTCTAATCAATGAACATGATGAGATTATCTATGATACGCTGTTTTCCCTTCTCTTATGATGATGTTGTATCTGTGGTATTCAAGGGGGCTCGAGCGGTTTCTCGAGTGCCTCTCCGTAAGGACCTGTTCTATGGATGACCGCCCGGGAAAACAGTGCAACCATGAGGGTGGAATGGGGTGCCCTTAGCTGAATAATTAGAGGATCCGGGGTGTAGTTCACTTAGCCGTCGTGCCGTCAATGGGGCTCGGTGTATGCGGCTCGCTCTGCCAAGTTTGGGTTCGCCCCTTGGGGAGGAGTGCGGTGCATTTAGGAAACCTAACGGGTGGCTACAGCCCCGGGGAATCTTTGTAAAGGCTTCGTAGTGAATCCCTGGCCATTCACCTCGGGAGTGAATAAGGGTCTTGCAAGCCCGGGCCAGAGAGGGAATCACGGCTTGTGGGTAAAGTGCACAACCTCTGCAGAGTGTTTGAAAACTGATATATCAGCCGTGCTCACGGTTATGAGCGGCCAAGGGAGCTCCAGTGATTAGTGGTGCTTGATCAGAGATACTTTGGTACAGGTGGTTATGAGATTGTTGATTCTGGTTATGATTATGGTGCTGGTAAGTGGTACTCTTTCCGTTTGGAAAGGAGTACGTTTGGGTTAATAACTTGGGTTAATGCTAAAACTTGGCTTTCTACTAGTAAGTAATAATCTGACCAACTAAAAGCAACTGCTTGACTTATCCCCACATACAGCTAGTCCACTACAGCCAAATAGGATACTTGCTGAGTATGTTGATGTGTACTCACCCTTGCTCTACACACCAAACCCCCCCCCCCAGGTTGTCAGCATTGCAACCACTGCTCAAGCGAAGATGAAGCTGTGGAAGGAGACTTCCAGGAGTTCCAAGACTACGACGAGTTCTAGGTGTGGGTTAGCGGCAACCCCCAGTCGGCTGCCTGTGAAGGCCGCGTTATCTACGTTTCTTTTCCGCACTTTGATTTATTGTAAGACCTATATGGACGTCTCAGACGTATGATGTAATCGACTATTTCCCTTATTAATACTATTTTGAGCACTGTGTACGTGAATAACTGATCCTGGCACGTACATGGTTCGCATTCGGTTTGCCTTCTAAAACCGGGTGTGACACGGTGGCGGCGAGTCCTTCATTGTCGGAGTCGGAGGAGGAGCAATCCGAATCCCACTCCTTTCCGATATGTGCCTCGCCCTTGGCCTTCTTGTAGTGCTTCTTCTTCTCCCTTTTGTTCCCCTTTTCCTGGTCACTTTCATTATCCGGACAGTTAGCAATAAAATGACCAAGCTTACCGCATTTGAAGCATGATCGCTTTCCCTTGGTCTTAGTCTTGCTCGGCTGTCCATTGCGACCCTTTAGCACCGTCTTGAATCTTTTGATGATGAGGGCCATCTCTTCATCATTAAGACCGGCCGCCTCAATTTGCGCCACCTTGCTGGATAGCGCCTCCTTGCTCCTTGTTGCCTTGAGAGCAATGGGTTGAGGCTCATGGATTGGGCCATTCAACGCGTCGTCCACGTACCTTGCCTCCTTGATCATCATTCGCCCACTCACAAATTTTCCAAGAATTTCTTCGGGCGACATCTTGATGTACCTAGGATTTTCACGAATATTGTTCACCAAGTGAGGATCAAGAACGGTAAATGACCTTAGCATTAGGCGGACGACGTCGTGATCCGTCCATCGCGTGCTTCCGTAGCTCCTTATTTTGTTGATAAGGATCTTGAGCCGGTTGTATGTTTGTGTCGGCTCCTCGCCCCTTATCATCGCGAATCGTCCGAGCTCGCCCTCCACCAACTCCATCTTGGTGAGTAAGGTGACATCATTCCCCTCATGGGAGATCTTGAGGGTGTCCCAAATCTGCTTGGCATTGTCCAAGCCGCTCACCTTGTGATACTCGTCCCTGCACAAAGAGGCTAGCAACACAATAGTAGCTTGTGCATTTTTATGGATCTGTTCATTAATAACTAAAGGACTATCCGAGCTATCAAATTTCATTCCATTTTCTACAATCTCCCAAATGCTTGGATGGAGAGAAAATAGGTGAGTACGCATTTTGTGACTCCAAAATCCGTAGTCCTCTCCATCAAAGTGAGGAGGCTTGCCAAGTGGAATGGGGAGCAAATGAGCATGTGAGCTATGTGGAATGCGCGAATAATCAAAAGAAAAGTTTGAGTTAACCGTCTTTTGTTTGTCGTAGTCGTCGTTGTCCTTTTGGGAAGAAGAGGATTCGTCGCTGTCGTAGTAGACGATCTCCTTGATGCGTCTTGTCTTCTTCTTCTTCCCATCTTTTCGCTTGTGGCCCGAGCCCGAGTCGTTGGACTTGTCATCCCTTGGCTCGTTGACGAAGGACTCCTTCTCCTTGTCGTTGATCACAATTCCCTTCCCTTTAGGATCCATCTCTTCGGGCGGTTAGTCCCTTTCTTGAAGAGAACGGCTCTAATACCAATTGAGAGCACCTAGAGGGGGGGGTGAATAGGTGATCCTGTAAAACTTAAACTTATAGCCACCAAAACTTGGTTAAGAGTTAGCACAGTTAATGCCAAGTGGCTAGAGAGAAGAACTTGCACAATACGACAACCACAGAAGATCAAACACAGAGAAGACACAGTGGTTTATCCCGTGGTTCGGCCAAGTACAAATACTTGCCTACTCCACGTTGTGGCGTCCCAACGGACGAGAGTTGCACTCAACTCCTCTCAAGTGATCCAATGATCAACTTGAATACCACAGTGTTATGCTTTTCTTTTCTTATCCCTTTTTGCGAGGAATCTCCACAACTTGGAGCCTCTCGCCCTTACACTTTTGATGTTCACAAAGAATCACGGAGTAAGGAAGGGAATGAGCAACGCACACAAGACTTCAAAAGATCAGAGCAACAACACGCACACAAGTCGCAACAAGAGCTCGCAACACAAATCAAAGAGTTCACAACTCCACAAGAGCTCTATATGCTATCACAATGAAACGAATGCGCGAGATCGATGTCTTGGTGCTTAGGAATGTTGTAGGAAAGCTTGGTGTTCTCCTCCAGGTGCCTAGGGGTCCCTTTTATAGCCCCAAGGCAGCTAGGAGCCGTTGAGAACACATCTGGAAGGCTATCCTTGCCTTCTGTCGTCGGGCGCACCGGACAGTCCGGTGCACACCGGACAGTGTCCGGTGCCCGATTTCTTTCCATAAACCGCGCAGACGACCGTTGTAGATCTGAAGACGTTGGCGCACCGGACATGTCCGGTGCAAACCGGACAGTCCGGTGCCCCCTTCCGACCGTTGGCTTGGCCACGTGTCGCGCGCGGATCGCGCGGCCGACCGTTGGCCTGGCCGACCGTTGGCTCACCGGACAGTCCGGTGCACACCGGACAGTCCGGTGAATTTTAGCCGAAAGTCGCCAGAGAAAACCCGAGAGCGGCTGGTTTGCTCCGCGCTGGTCTGGCGCACCGGACACTGTCCGGTGCACACCGGACAGTCCGGTGCCCCAGCCCGAAATAGCCTTTGGCTGTACACAGCCAACTCTCCTCTTTTCTTCTTCTTCCTGTTTCTAACACTTATACAAGAATATCAGTACACAAAACCAATGTATTAAGACTTAGAAACATACCTTTGTTCTTGTCTTGCACTTTGTTCATTCATATACACAAATTCACATTTGAGCACTTGTGTTTGCACTCAATCACCAAAATACTTAGAAATGGCCCGAGGGCACATTTCCCTTTCAAACATATGTGGGGTGAGGTGTATGAGCCTCTGGTCGATGATCAATGGCCACACAACCCCCATTTTTCTCGAAAATAGCCATGAACGACCATTTTCAATAATACCGAAGGCTAACACGTACGAGTTTTTGACCAAGAAATGGTCTCTACCAAAAATCCAAGAATGTGATCTATGGCAAGGAAACATATGTGTAGTGAGGTGTACGAGCCTCTGGTCGATGATCAATGGCCACACAACCCCCATTTTTGTCGAAAATAGCCATGAATGACCATTTTCAATAATACCGAAGGCTAACACCTACGGATTTTTGACCAAGAAATGGTCTCCACCAGAAATCCAAGAATGTGATCTAAGGCAAGGAAACATATGTGGGGTGAGGTGTACGAGCCTCTGGTCGATGATCAATGGCCACAGAACCCCCATTTTGCCGAAAATAGCCATGAACGACCATTTTCAATAATACCGAAGGCTAACACGTACGAGTTTTTGACCAAGAAATGGTCTCCACCAAAAATCCAAGAATGTGATCTATGGCAAGGAAACATATGTGTAGTGAGGTGTACGAGCCTTTGGTTGATGATCAATGGCCACACAACCCCCATTTTTGTCGAAAATAGCCATGAATGACCATTTTCAATAATACCGAAGGCTAACACCTACGGATTTTTGACCAAGAAATGGTCTCCACCAGAAATCCAAGAATGTGATCTATGGCAAGGAAACATATGTGGGGTGAGGTGTACGAGCCTCTGGTCGATAATCAATGGCCACACAACCCCCATTTTGCAGAAAATAGCCATGAACGACCATTTTCAATAATACCGAAGGCTAACACGTACGAGTTTTTAACCAAGAAATGGTCTCCACCAGAAATCCAAGAATGTGATCTATGGCAAGGAAACATATGTGGGGTGAGGTTTATGAGCCTCTAGTCGATGATAAATGGCCACACAACCCCCATTTTTTATGAAAATAGCCATGAGCGACCTTGAAAATAGCCATGAGCGACCATTTTCAATATTACAAGAGGCTAACACCTACGGATTTTAGACCAAGAAATGGTCTCCACCAGAAATCCAAGAATGTGATCTATGGCAAGGAAACATATGTGGGGTGAGGTGTATGAGCGTCTGGTCGATGATCAATGGCCACACAACCCCCATTTTTGTCGAAAATAGCCATGAACGACCATTTTCAATAATACCGAAGGCTAACACCTACGGATTTTTGACCAAGAAATGGTCTCCACCAGAAATCCAAGAATGTGATCTATGGCAAGGAAACATATGTGGGGTGAGGTGTATGAGCCTCTGGTCGACGATCAATGGCCACACAACCCTAATTTTTGTCGAAAATAGCCATGAACAACCATTTTCAATGACACTGAAGGCTAACACCTACAGATTTTTGACCAAGAAATGGTCTCCACCAGAAATCCAAGAATGTGATCTACGACAAGGAAACATATGTGGGGTGAGGTGTATGAGCCTCTGGTCGACGATCAATGGCCACACAACCCCCATTTTGCCGAAAATAGCCATGAATGACCATTTTCAATAATATCGAAGGCTAACACCTACGGATTTTTGACCAAGAAATGGTCTCCACCAGAAATCCAAGAATGTGATCTACGACAAGGAAACATATGTGGGGTGAGGTGTATGAGCCTCTGGTCGACGATCAATGGCCACACAACCCCCATTTTGCCGAAAATAGCTATGAATGACCATTTTCAATAATACCGAAGGCTAACACGTACGAGTTTTTAACCAAGAAATGGTTTCCACCAGAAATCCAAGAATGTAATCTATGGCAAGGAAACATATGTGGGGTGAGGTTTATGAGCCTCTAGTCGATGATAAATGGCCACACAACCCCCATTTTTTTATGAAAATAGCCATGAGCGACCTTGAAAATAGCCATGAGCGACCATTTTCAATAATACTAGAGGCTAACACCTACGGATTTTAGACCAAGAAATGGTGTCCACCAGAAATCCAAGAATGTGATCTATGGCAAGGAAACATATGTGGGGTGAGGTGTATGAGCGTCTGGTCGATGATCAATGGCCACACAACCCCCATTTTTATCGAAAATAGCCATGAACGACCATTTTCAATAATACCGAAGGCTAACACGTACGAGGTTTTAACCAAGAAATGGTTTCCACCAGAAATCCAAGAATGTAATCTATGGCAAGGAAACATATGTGGGGTGAGGTGTATGAGCCTCTGGTCGATGATCAATGGCCACACAACCCCCATTTTTGTCGAAAATAGCCATGAGCGACCATTTTCAATAATACCGAAGGCTAACACCTACGGATTTTAGGCCAAGAAATGGTCTCTACCAGAAATCCAAGAATGTGATCTATGGCAAGGAAACATATGTGGGGTGAGGTGTATGAGCCTCTGGTCGATGATCAATGGCCACACAACCCCCATTTTGTCGAAAATAGCCATGAACGACCATTTTCAATAATACCGAAGGCTAACACGTACGAGTTTTTGACCAAGAAATGGTCTCCACCAAAAATCCAAGAATGTGATCTATGACAAGGAAACATATGTGGGGTGAGATTTATGAGCCTCTAGTCGATGATAAATGGCCACACAACACCCATTTTTTTATGAAAATAGCCATGAGCGACCATTTTCAATAATACTAGAGGCTAAGACCTACTGATTTTTTACCAAGAAATGGTCTCCACCAGAAATCCAAGAATGTGATCTATGCCAAGGAAACATATGTGGGGTGAGGTGTATGAGCCTCTGATCGATGATCAATGGCCACACAACCCCCATTTTGCCGAAAATAGCCATGAATGACCATTTTCAATAATACCGAAGGCTAACACGTACGAGTTTTTAACCAAGAAATGGTTTCCACCAGAAATCCAAGAATGTGATCTATGGCAAGGAAACATATGTGGGGTGAGGTGTACGAGCCTCTGGTCGATGATCAATGGCCACACAACCCCCATTTTTTATGAAAATAGCCATGAGCGACCATTTTCAATAATACTAGAGGCTAAGACCTACGGATTTTAGACCAAGAAATGGTCTCCACCAGAAATCCAAGAATGTGATCTATGGCAAGGAAACATATGTGGGGTGAGGTGTATGAGCGTCTGGTCGATGATCAATGGTGTGGCCATTGATCATCGACCAGAGGCTCATACACCTCACCCCACATATGTTTCCTTGCCATAGATCACATTCTTGGATTTCTGGTGGAGACCATTTCTTGGTCAAAAATCCGTAGGTGTTAGCCTTCGGTATTATTGTAAATGGTCATTCATGGCTATTTTCGACAAAAATGGGGGTTGTGTGGCCATTGATCATCGACTAGATGCTCATACACCTCACCCCACATATGTTTCCTTGCCATAGATCACATTCTTGGATTTCTGGTGGAGACCATTTCTTGGTTAAAAACTCGTACGTGTTAGCCTTCGGTATTATTGAAAATGGTCGTTCATGGCTATTTTCGGCAAAATGGTGGTTGTGTGGCCATTGATCAACGACCAGAGGCTCGTACACCTCACCCCACATATGTTTCCTTGCCATAGATCACATTCTTGGATTTCTGGTGGAGACCATTTCTTGGTTAAAAACTCGTACGTGTTAGCCTTCGGTATTATTGAAAATGGTCGTTCATGGCTATTTTCGGCAAAATGGGGGTTGTGTGGCCATTCATCATCGACCAGAGGCTCATAAACCTCACCCCACATATGTTTCCTTGCCATAGATTACATTCTTGGATTTCTGGTGGAAACCATTTCTTGGTTGAAAACTCGTACGTGTTAGCCTTCGGTATTATTGAAAATGGTCATTCATGGCTATTTTCGGCAAAATGGGGGTTGTGTGGCCATTGATCATCGACCAGAGGCTCGTACACCTCACCCCACATATGTTTCCTTGCCATAGATCACATTCTTGGATTTCTGGTGGAGACCATTTCTTGGTCAAAAATCCGTACGTGTTAGCCTTTGGTATTTTTGAAAATGGTCATTCATGGCTATTTTCGACAAAAATGGGGGTTGTGTGGCCATTGATCATCGACTAGAGGCTCATACACCTCACCCCACATATGTTTCCTTGCCATAGATCACATTCTTGGATTTCTGGTGGAGACCATTTCTTGGTCAAAAATCCGTAGGTGTTAGCCTTCGGTATTATTGAAAATGGTCATTCATGGCTATTTTCGACAAAAATGGGGGTTGTGTGGCCATTGATCATCGACCAGATGCTCATACACCTCACCCCACATATGTTTCCTTGCTATAGATCACATTCTTGGATTTCTGGTGGAGACCATTTCTTGGTCTAAAATCCGTAGGTGTTAGCCTCTAGTATTATTGAAAATGGTCGCTCATGGCTATTCTCAAGGTCGCTCATGGCTATTTTCATAAAAAATGGGGGTTGTGTGGCCATTTATCATCGACTAGAGGCTCATAAACCTCACCCCACATATGTTTCCTTGCCATAGATTACATTCTTGGATTTCTGGTGGAGACCATTTCTTGGTTAAAAACTCGTACGTGTTAGCCTTCGGTATTATTGAAAATGGTCATTCATGGCTATTTTTGGCAAAATGGGGGTTGTGTGGCAATTGATCGTCGACCAGAGGCTCATACACCTCACCCCACATATGTTTCCTTGCCATAGATCACATTCTTGGATTTCTGGTGGAGACCATTTCTTGGTCAAAAATCCATAGGTGTTAGCCTTCGGTATTATTGTAAATGGTCATTCATGGCTATTTTCGACAAAAATGGGGGTTGTGTGGCCATTGATCATCGACCAGAGGCTCATACACCTCACTACACATATGTTACCTTGCCATAGATCACATTCTTGGATTTATGGTGGAGACCATTTCTTGGTCAAAAATCCGTAGGTGTTAGCCTTCAGTGTCATTGAAAATGGTCGTTCATGGCTATTTTCGACAAAAAATAGGGTTGTGTGGCCATTGATCGTCGACCAGAGGCTCATACACCTCACCCCACATATGTTTCCTTGCCATAGATCAAATTCTTGGATTTCTGGTGGAGACCATTTCTTGGTCAAAAATCCGTAGGTGTTAGCCTTCGGTATTATTGAAAATGGTCGTTCATGGCTATTTTCGACAAAAATGGGGGTTGTGTGGCCACTGATCATCGACCAGACGCTCATACACCTCACCCCACATATGTTTCCTTGCCATAGATCACATTCTTGGATTTCTAGTGGAGACCATTTCTTGTTTAAAAACTCGTACGTGTTAGCCTTCGGTATTATTGAAAATGGTCATTCATGGCTATTTTCGGCAAAATGGGGGTTGTGTGGCCATTGATCATCGACCAGAGGCTCGTACACCTCACCCCACATATGTTTCCTTGCCATAGATCACATTCTTGGATTTCTGGTGGAGACCATTTCTTGGTTAAAAATCCGTACGTGTTAGCCTTTGGTATTTTTGAAAATGGTCATTCATGGCTATTTTCGACAAAAATGGGGGTTGTGTGGCCATTGATCATCGACTAGAGGCTCATACTCCTCACCCCACATATGTTTCCTTGCCATAGATCACATTCTTGGATTTCTGGTGGAGACCATTTCTTGGTAAAAAATCCGTAGGTGTTAGCCTTCGGTATTATTGAAAATGGTCGTTCATGGCTATTTTCGACAAAAATGGGGGTTGTGTGGCCATTGATCATCGACCAGACGCTCATACACCTCACCCCACATATGTTTCCTTGCCATAGATCACATTCTTGGATTTCTGGTGGAGACCATTTCTTGGTCTAAAATCCGTAGGTGTTAGCCTCTAGTATTATTGAAAATGGTCGCTCATGGCTATTTTCAAGGTCGCTCATGGCTATTTTCATAAAAAATGGGGGTTGTGTGGCCATTTATCATCGACTAGAGGCTCATAAACCTCACCCCACATATGTTTCATTGCCATAGATTACATTCTTGGATTTCTAGTGGAAACCATTTCTTGGTTAAAAACTCGTACGTGTTAGCCTTCGGTATTATTGAAAATGGTCATTCATGGCTATTTTCGCAAAATGGGGGTTGTGTGGCCATTGATCGTCGACCAGAGGCTCATACACCTCACCCCACATATGTTTCCTTATCGTAGATCACATTCTTGGATTTCTGGTGGAGACCATTTCTTGGTCAAAAATCCGTAGGTGTTAGCCTTCGATATTATTGAAAATGGTCATTCATGGCTATTTTCGGCAGAATGGGGGTTGTGTGGCCATTGATCGTCGACCAGAGGCTCATACACCTCACCCCACATATGTTTCCTTGTCGTAGATCACATTCTTAGATTTCTGGTGGAGACCATTTCTTGGTCAAAAATCCGTAGGTGTTAGCCTTCGATATTATTGAAAATGGTAGTTCATGGCTATTTTCGACAAAAATGGAGGTTGTGTGGCCATTGATCATCGACCAGAGGCTCATACACCTCACCCCACATATGTTTCCTTGCCATAGATCACATTCTTGGATTTCTGGTGGAGACCATTTCTTGGTCAAAAATCCGTAGGTGTTAGCCTTCGGTATTATTGAAAATAGTCGTTCATGGCTATTTTCGACAAAAATGGGGGTTGTGTGGCTATTGATCATCGACCAGACGCTCATACACCTCACCCCACATATGTTTCCTTGCCATAGATCACATTCTTGGATTTCTGGTGGAGACCATTTCTTGGTCTAAAATCCGTAGGTGTTAGCCTCTAGTATTATTGAAAATGGTCGCTCATGGCTATTTTCAAGGCCGCTCATGGCTATTTTCATAAAAAATGGGGGTTGTGTGGCCATTTATCATCGACTAGAGGCTCATAAACCTCACCCGACATATGTTTCCTTGCCATAGATTACATTCTTGGATTTCTGGTGGAAACCATTTCTTGGTTAAAAACTCGTACGTGTTAGCCTTCGGTATTATTGAAAATGGTCATTCATGGCTATTTTCGGCAAAATGGGGGTTGTGTGGCCATTGATCGTCGACCAGAGGCTCATACACCTCACCCCACATATGTTTCCTTGTCGTAGATCACATTCTTGGATTTCTGGTGGAGACCATTTCTTGGTCAAAAATCCGTAGGTGTTAGCCTTCGATATTATTGAAAATGGTCATTCATGGCTATTTTCGGCAAAATGGGGGTTGTGTGGCCATTGATCGTCGACCAGAGGCTCATACACCTCACCCCACATATGTTTCCTTGTCGTAGATCACATTCTTGGATTTCTGGTGGAGACCATTTCTTGGTCAAAAATCCGTAGGTGTTAGCCTTCGATATTATTGAAAATGGTCGTTCAGGGCTATTTTCGACAAAAATGGGGGTTGTGTGGCCATTGATCATCGACCAGAGGCTCGTACACCTCACCCCACATATGTTTCCTGGCCATAGATCACATTCTTGGATTTCTGGTGGAGACCATTTCTTGGTCAAAAATCCGTAGGTGTTAGCCTTCGGTATTATTGAAAATGGACGTTCATGGCTATTTTTGACAAAAATGGGGGTTGTGTGGCCATTGATCATCGACCAGACGCTCATACACCTCACCCCACATATGTTTCCTTGCCATAGATCACATTCTTGGATTTCTGGTGGAGACCATTTCTTGGTCTAAAATCCGTAGGTGTTAGCCTCTAGTATTATTGAAAATGGTCGCTCATGGCTATTTTCAAGGTCGCTCATGGCTATTTTCATAAAAAATGGGGGTTGTGTGGCCATTGATCGTCGACCAGAGGCTCATACACCTCACCCCACATATGTTTCCTTGCCATAGATCACATTCTTGGAATTCTGGTGGAGACCATTTCTTGGTCAAAAATCCGTAGGTGTTAGCCTTCGGTATTATTGAAAATGGTCGTTCATGGCTATTTTCGACAAAAATGGGGGTTGTGTGGCCATTGATCATCGACCAGACGCTCATACACCTCACCCCACATATGTTTCCTTGTCATAGATCACATTCTTGGATTTCTAGTGGAGACCATTTCTTGGTCTAAAATCCGTAGGTGTTAGCCTCTAGTTTTATTGAAAATGGTCGCTCATGGCTATTTTCAAGGTCGCTCATGGCTATTTTCATAAAAAATGGGGGTTGTGTGGCCATTTATCATCGACTAGAGGCTCATAAACCTCACCCCACATATGTTTCCTTGCCATAGATTACATTCTTGGATTTCTGGTGGAAACCATTTCTTGGTTAAAAACTCGTACGTGTTAGCCTTCGGTATTATTGAAAATGGTCATTCATGGCTATTTTTGGCAAAATGGGGGTTGTGTGGCCATTGATCATCGACCAGAGGCTCGTACACCTCACCCCACATATGTTTCCTTGCCATAGATCACATTCTTGGATTTCTGGTGGAGACCATTTCTTGGTCAAAAATCCGTACGTGTTAGCCTTTGGTATTTTTGAAAATGATCATTCATGGCTATTTTCGACAAAAATGGGGGTTGTGTGGCCATTGATCATCGACTAGAGGCTCATACACCTCACCCCACATATGTTTCCTTGCCATAGATCACATTCTTGGATTTCTGGTGGAGACCATTTCTTGGTCAAAAATCCGTAGGTGTTAGCCTTCGGTATTATTGAAAATGGTCATTCATGGCTATTTTCGACAAAAATGGGGGTTGTGTGGCCATTGATCATCGACCAGACGCTCATACACCTCACCCCACATATGTTTCCTTGCCATAGATCACATTCTTGGATTTCTGGTGGAGACCATTTCTTGGTCTAAAATCCGTAGGTGTTAGCCTCTAGTATTATTGAAAATGGTCGCTCATGGCTATTTTCAAGGTCGCTCATGGCTATTTTCATAAAAAATGGAGCTTGTGTGGCCATTTATCATCGACTAGAGGCTCATAAACCTCACCCCACATATGTTTCCTTGCCATAGATTACATTCTTGGATTTCTGGTGGAGACCATTTCTTGGTTAAAAACTCGTACGTGTTAGCCTTCGGTATTATTGAAAATGGTCATTCATGGCTATTTTCGGCAAAATGGGGGTTGTGTGGCCATTGATCGTCGACCAGAGGCTCATACACCTCACCCCACATATGTTTCCTTGTCGTAGATCACATTCTTGGATTTCTGGTGGAGACCATTTCTTGGTCAAAAATCCGTAGGTGTAACCTTCGATATTATTGAAAATGGTCATTCATGGCTATTTTCGGCAAAATGGGGGTTGTGTGGCCATTGATCGTCGACCAGAGGCTCATACACCTCACCCCACATATGTTTCCTTGTCGTAGATCACATTCTTGGATTTCTGGTGGAGACCATTTCTTGGTCAAAAATCCGTAGGTGTTAGCCTTCGATATTATTGAAAATGGTCGTTCATGGCTATTTTCGACAAAAATGGGGGTTGTGTGGCCATTGATCATCGACCAGAGGCTCATACACCTCACCCCACATATGTTTCCTGGCCATAGATCACATTCTTGGATTTCTGGTGGAGACCATTTCTTGGTCAAAAATCCGTAGGTGTTAGCCTTCGGTATTATTGAAAATGGTCGTTCATGGCTATTTTCGACAAAAATGGGGGTTGTGTGGCCATTGATCATCGACCAGACGCTCATACACCTCACCCCACATATGTTTCCTTGCCATAGATCACATTCTTGGATTTCTGGTGGAGACCATTTCTTGGTCTAAAATCCGTAGGTGTTAGCCTCTAGTATTATTGAAAATGGTCGCTCATGGCTATTTTCAAGGTCGCTCATGGCTATTTTCATAAAAAATGGGGGTTGTGTGGCCATTGATCGTCGACCAGAGGCTCATACACCTCACCCCACATATGTTTCCTTGCCATAGATCACATTCTTGGATTTCTGGTGGAGACCATTTCTTGGTCAAAAATCCGTAGGTGTTAGCCTTCGGTATTATTGAAAATGGTCGTTCATGGCTATTTTCGACAAAAATGGGGGTTGTGTGGCCATTGATCATCGACCAGACGCTCATACACCTCACCCCACATATGTTTCCTTGCCATAGATCACATTCTTGGATTTCTGGTGGAGACCATTTCTTGGTCTAAAATCCGTAGGTGTTAGCCTCTAGTTTTATTGAAAATGGTCGCTCATGGCTATTTTCAAGGTCGCTCATGGCTATTTTCATAAAAAATGGGGGTTGTGTGGCCATTTATCATCGACTAGAGGCTCATAAACCTCACCCCACATATGTTTCCTTGCCATAGATTACATTCTTGGATTTCTGGTGGAAACCATTTCTTGGTTAAAAACTCGTACGTGTTAGCCTTCGGTATTATTGAAAATGGTCATTCATGGCTATTTTTGGCAAAATGGGGGTTGTGTGGCCATTGATCATCGACCAGAGGCTCGTACACCTCACCCCACATATGTTTCCTTGCCATAGATCACATTCTTGGATTTCTGGTGGAGACCATTTCTTGGTCAAAAATCCGTACGTGTTAGCCTTTGGTATTTTTGAAAATGATCATTCATGGCTATTTTCGACAAAAATGGGGGTTGTGTGGCCATTGATCATCGACTAGAGGCTCAGACACCTCACCCCACATATGTTTCCTTGCCATAGATCACATTCTTGGATTTCTGGTGGAGACCATTTCTTGGTCAAAAATCCGTAGGTGTTAGCCTTCGGTATTATTGAAAATGGTCATTCATGGCTATTTTCGACAAAAATGGGGGTTGTGTGGCCATTGATCATCGACCAGACGCTCATACACCTCACCCCACATATGTTTCCTTGCCATAGATCACATTCTTGGATTTCTGGTGGAGACCATTTCTTGGTCTAAAATCCGTAGGTGTTAGCCTCTAGTATTATTGAAAATGGTCGCTCATGGCTATTTTCAAGGTCGCTCATGGCTATTTTCATAAAAAATGGAGCTTGTGTGGCCATTTATCATAGACTAGAGGCTCATAAACCTCACCCCACATATGTTTCCTTGCCATAGATTACATTCTTGGATTTCTAGTGGAGACCATTTCTTGGTTAAAAACTCGTACGTGTTAGCCTTCGGTATTATTGAAAATGGTCATTCATGGCTATTTTCGGCAAAATGGGGGTTGTGTGGCCATTGATCGTCGACCAGAGGCTCATACAGCTCACCCCACATATGTTTCCTTGTCGTAGATCACATTCTTGGATTTCTGGTGGAGACCATTTCTTGGTCAAAAATCCGTAGGTGTTAGCCTTCGATATTATTGAAAATGGTCATTCATGGCTATTTTCGGCAAAATGGGGGTTGTGTGGCCATTGATCGTCGACCAGAGGCTCATACACCTCACCCCACATATGTTTCCTTGTCGTAGATCACATTCTTGGATTTCTGGTGGAGACCATTTCTTGGTCAAAAATCCGTAGGTGTTAGCCTTCGATATTATTGAAAATGGTCGTTCATGGCTATTTTCGACAAAAATGGGGGTTGTGTGGCCATTGATCATCGACCAGAGGCTCATACACCTCACCCCACATATGTTTCCTGGCCATAGATCACATTCTTGGATTTCTGGTGGAGACCATTTCTTGGTCAAAAATCCGTAGGTGTTAGCCTTCGGTATTATTGAAAATGGACGTTCATGGCTATTTTTGACAAAAATGGGGGTTGTGTGGCCATTGATCATCGACCAGACGCTCATACACCTCACCCCACATATGTTTCCTTGCCATAGATCACATTCTTGGATTTCTGGTGGAGACCATTTCTTGGTCTAAAATCCGTAGGTGTTAGCCTCTAGTATTATTGAAAATGGTCGCTCATGGCTATTTTCAAGGTCGCTCATGGCTATTTTCATAAAAAATGGGGGTTGTGTGGCCATTGATCGTCGACCAGAGGCTCATACACCTCACCCCACATATGTTTCCTTGCCATAGATCACATTCTTGGAATTCTGGTGGAGACCATTTCTTGGTCAAAAATCCGTAGGTGTTAGCCTTCGGTATTATTGAAAATGGTCGTTCATGGCTATTTTCGACAAAAATGGGGGTTGTGTGGCCATTGATCATCGACCAGACGCTCATACACCTCACCCCACATATGTTTCCTTGTCATAGATCACATTCTTGGATTTCTAGTGGAGACCATTTCTTGGTCTAAAATCCGTAGGTGTTAGCCTCTAGTTTTATTGAAAATGGTCGCTCATGGCTATTTTCAAGGTCGCTCATGGCTATTTTCATAAAAAATGGGGGTTGTGTGGCCATTTATCATCGACTAGAGGCTCATAAACCTCACCCCACATATGTTTCCTTGCCATAGATTACATTCTTGGATTTCTGGTGGAAACCATTTCTTGGTTAAAAACTCGTACGTGTTAGCCTTCGGTATTATTGAAAATGGTCATTCATGGCTATTTTTGGCAAAATGGGGGTTGTGTGGCCATTGATCATCGACCAGAGGCTCGTACACCTCACCCCACATATGTTTCCTTGCCATAGATCACATTCTTGGATTTCTGGTGGAGACCATTTCTTGGTCAAAAATCCGTACGTGTTAGCCTTTGGTATTTTTGAAAATGATCATTCATGGCTATTTTCGACAAAAATGGGGGTTGTGTGGCCATTGATCATCGACTAGAGGCTCATACACCTCACCCCACATATGTTTCCTTGCCATAGATCACATTCTTGGATTTCTGGTGGAGACCATTTCTTGGTCAAAAATCCGTAGGTGTTAGCCTTCGGTATTATTGAAAATGGTCATTCATGGCTATTTTCGACAAAAATGGGGGTTGTGTGGCCATTGATCATCGACCAGACGCTCATACACCTCACCCCACATATGTTTCCTTGCCATAGATCACATTCTTGGATTTCTGGTGGAGACCATTTCTTGGTCTAAAATCCGTAGGTGTTAGCCTCTAGTATTATTGAAAATGGTCGCTCATGGCTATTTTCAAGGTCGCTCATGGCTATTTTCATAAAAAATGGAGCTTGTGTGGCCATTTATCATCGACTAGAGGCTCATAAACCTCACCCCACATATGTTTCCTTGCCATAGATTACATTCTTGGATTTCTGGTGGAGACCATTTCTTGGTTAAAAACTCGTACGTGTTAGCCTTCGGTATTATTGAAAATGGTCATTCATGGCTATTTTCGGCAAAATGGGGGTTGTGTGGCCATTGATCGTCGACCAGAGGCTCATACACCTCACCCCACATATGTTTCCTTGTCGTAGATCACATTCTTGGATTTCTGGTGGAGACCATTTCTTGGTCAAAAATCCGTAGGTGTAACCTTCGATATTATTGAAAATGGTCATTCATGGCTATTTTCGGCAAAATGGGGGTTGTGTGGCCATTGATCGTCGACCAGAGGCTCATACACCTCACCCCACATATGTTTCCTTGTCGTAGATCACATTCTTGGATTTCTGGTGGAGACCATTTCTTGGTCAAAAATCCGTAGGTGTTAGCCTTCGATATTATTGAAAATGGTCGTTCATGGCTATTTTCGACAAAAATGGGGGTTGTGTGGCCATTGATCATCGACCAGAGGCTCATACACCTCACCCCACATATGTTTCCTGGCCATAGATCACATTCTTGGATTTCTGGTGGAGACCATTTCTTGGTCAAAAATCCGTAGGTGTTAGCCTTCGGTATTATTGAAAATGGTCGTTCATGGCTATTTTCGACAAAAATGGGGGTTGTGTGGCCATTGATCATCGACCAGACGCTCATACACCTCACCCCACATATGTTTCCTTGCCATAGATCACATTCTTGGATTTCTGGTGGAGACCATTTCTTGGTCTAAAATCCGTAGGTGTTAGCCTCTAGTATTATTGAAAATGGTCGCTCATGGCTATTTTCAAGGTCGCTCATGGCTATTTTCATAAAAAATGGGGGTTGTGTGGCCATTGATCGTCGACCAGAGGCTCATACACCTCACCCCACATATGTTTCCTTGCCATAGATCACATTCTTGGATTTCTGGTGGAGACCATTTCTTGGTCAAAAATCCGTAGGTGTTAGCCTTCGGTATTATTGAAAATGGTCGTTCATGGCTATTTTCGACAAAAATGGGGGTTGTGTGGCCATTGATCATCGACCAGACGCTCATACACCTCACCCCACATATGTTTCCTTGCCATAGATCACATTCTTGGATTTCTGGTGGAGACCATTTCTTGGTCTAAAATCCGTAGGTGTTAGCCTCTAGTTTTATTGAAAATGGTCGCTCATGGCTATTTTCAAGGTCGCTCATGGCTATTTTCATAAAAAATGGGGGTTGTGTGGCCATTTATCATCGACTAGAGGCTCATAAACCTCACCCCACATATGTTTCCTTGCCATAGATTACATTCTTGGATTTCTGGTGGAAACCATTTCTTGGTTAAAAACTCGTACGTGTTAGCCTTCGGTATTATTGAAAATGGTCATTCATGGCTATTTTTGGCAAAATGGGGGTTGTGTGGCCATTGATCATCGACCAGAGGCTCGTACACCTCACCCCACATATGTTTCCTTGCCATAGATCACATTCTTGGATTTCTGGTGGAGACCATTTCTTGGTCAAAAATCCGTACGTGTTAGCCTTTGGTATTTTTGAAAATGATCATTCATGGCTATTTTCGACAAAAATGGGGGTTGTGTGGCCATTGATCATCGACTAGAGGCTCAGACACCTCACCCCACATATGTTTCCTTGCCATAGATCACATTCTTGGATTTCTGGTGGAGACCATTTCTTGGTCAAAAATCCGTAGGTGTTAGCCTTCGGTATTATTGAAAATGGTCATTCATGGCTATTTTCGACAAAAATGGGGGTTGTGTGGCCATTGATCATCGACCAGACGCTCATACACCTCACCCCACATATGTTTCCTTGCCATAGATCACATTCTTGGATTTCTGGTGGAGACCATTTCTTGGTCTAAAATCCGTAGGTGTTAGCCTCTAGTATTATTGAAAATGGTCGCTCATGGCTATTTTCAAGGTCGCTCATGGCTATTTTCATAAAAAATGGAGCTTGTGTGGCCATTTATCATAGACTAGAGGCTCATAAACCTCACCCCACATATGTTTCCTTGCCATAGATTACATTCTTGGATTTCTAGTGGAGACCATTTCTTGGTTAAAAACTCGTACGTGTTAGCCTTCGGTATTATTGAAAATGGTCATTCATGGCTATTTTCGGCAAAATGGGGGTTGTGTGGCCATTGATCGTCGACCAGAGGCTCATACAGCTCACCCCACATATGTTTCCTTGTCGTAGATCACATTCTTGGATTTCTGGTGGAGACCATTTCTTGGTCAAAAATCCGTAGGTGTTAGCCTTCGATATTATTGAAAATGGTCATTCATGGCTATTTTCGGCAAAATGGGGGTTGTGTGGCCATTGATCGTCGACCAGAGGCTCATACACCTCACCCCACATATGTTTCCTTGTCGTAGATCACATTCTTGGATTTCTGGTGGAGACCATTTCTTGGTCAAAAATCCGTAGGTGTTAGCCTTCGATATTATTGAAAATGGTCGTTCATGGCTATTTTCGACAAAAATGGGGGTTGTGTGGCCATTGATCATCGACCAGAGGCTCATACACCTCACCCCACATATGTTTCCTGGCCATAGATCACATTCTTGGATTTCTGGTGGAGACCATTTCTTGGTCAAAAATCCGTAGGTGTTAGCCTTCGGTATTATTGAAAATGGTCGTTCATGGCTATTTTCGACAAAAATGGGGGTTGTGTGGCCATTGATCATCGACCAGACGCTCATACACCTCACCCCACATATGTTTCCTTGCCATAGATCACATTCTTGGATTTCTGGTGGAGACCATTTCTTGGTCTAAAATCCGTAGGTGTTAGCCTCTAGTATTATTGAAAATGGTCGCTCATGGCTATTTTCAAGGTCGCTCATGGCTATTTTCATAAAAATGGGGGTTGTGTGGCCATTGATCGTCGACCAGAGGCTCATACACCTCACCCCACATATGTTTCCTTGCCATAGATCACATTCTTGGATTTCTGGTGGAGACCATTTCTTGGTCAAAAATCCGTAGGTGTTAGCCTCTAGTATTATTGAAAATGGTCGCTCATGGCTATTTTCAAGGTCGCTCATGGCTATTTTCATAAAAAATGGGGGTTGTGTGGCCATTTATCATCGACTAGAGGCTCATAAACCTCACCCCACATATGTTTCCTTGCCATAGATTAAATTCTTGGATTTCTGGTGGAAACCATTTCTTGGTTAAAAACTCGTACGTGTTAGCCTTCGGTATTATTGAAAATGGTCATTCATGGCTATTTTTGCAAAATGGGGGTTGTATGGCCATTGATCATCGACCAGACGCTCATACACCTCACCCCACATATGTTTCCTTGCCATAGATCACATTCTTGGATTTCTGGTGGAGACCATTTCTTGGTCTAAAATCCGTAGGTGTTAGCCTCTAGTATTATTGAAAATGGTCGCTCATGGCTATTTTCAAGGTCGCTCATGGCTATTTTCATAAAAAATGGGGGTTGTGTGGCCATTTATCATCGACTAGAGGCTCATAAACCTCACCCCACATATGTTTCCTTGCCATAGATTAAATTCTTGGATTTCTGGTGGAAACCATTTCTTGGTTAAAAACTCGTACGTGTTAGCCTTCGGTATTATTGAAAATGGTCATTCATGGCTATTTTTGCAAAATGGGGGTTGTGTGGCCATTGATCATCGACCAGAGGCTCGTACACCTCACCCCACATATGTTTCCTTGCCATAGATCACATTCTTGGATTTCTGGTGGAGACCATTTCTTGGTCAAAAATCCGTACGTGTTAGCCTTTGGTATTTTTGAAAATGATCATTCATGGCTATTTTCGACAAAAATGGGGGTTGTGTGGCCATTGATCATCGACTAGAGGCTCATACACCTCACCCCACATATGTTTCCTTGCCATAGATCACATTCTTGGATTTCTGGTGGAGACCATTTCTTGGTCAAAAATCCGTAGGTGTTAGCCTTCGGTATTATTGAAAATGGTCATTCATGGCTATTTTCGACAAAAATGGGGGTTGTGTGGCCATTGATCATCGACCAGACGCTCATACACCTCACCCCACATATGTTTCCTTGCCATAGATCACATTCTTGGATTTCTGGTGGAGACCATTTCTTGGTCTAAAATCCGTAGGTGTTAGCCTCTAGTATTATTGAAAATGGTCGCTCATGGCTATTTTCAAGGTCGCTCATGGCTATTTTCATAAAAAATGGAGCTTGTGTGGCCATTTATCATCGACTAGAGGCTCATAAACCTCACCCCACATATGTTTCCTTGCCATAGATTACATTCCTGGATTTCTGGTGGAGACCATTTCTTGGTTAAAAACTCGTACGTGTTAGCCTTCGGTATTATTGAAAATGGTCATTCATGGCTATTTTCGGCAAAATGGGGGTTGTGTGGCCATTGATCGTCGACCAGAGGCTCATAAACCTCACCCCACATATGTTTCCTTGCCATAGATTACATTCTTGGATTTCTGGTGGAAACCATTTCTTGGTTAAAAACTCGTACGTGTTAGCCTTCGGTATTATTGAAAATGGTCATTCATGGCTATTTTCGGCAAAATGGGGGTTGTGTGGCCATTGATCGTCGACCAGAGGCTCATACACCTCACCCCACATATGTTTCCTTTTCGTAGATCACATTCTTGGATTTCTGGTGGAGACCATTTCTTGGTCAAAAATCCGTAGGTGTTAGCCTTCGATATTATTGAAAATGGTCATTCATGGCTATTTTCGGCAAAATGGGGGTTGTGTGGCCATTGATCGTCGACCAGAGGCTCATACACCTCACCCCACATATGTTTCCTTGTCGTAGATCACATTCTTGGATTTCTGCTGGAGACCATTTCTTGGTCAAAAATCCGTAGGTGTTAGCCTTCGATATTATTGAAAATGGTCGTTCATGGCTATTTTCGACAAAAATGGGGGTTGTGTGGCCATTGATCATCGACCAGAGGCTCATACACCTCACCCCACATATGTTTCCTTGCCATAGATCACATTCTTGGATTTCTGGTGGAGACCATTTCTTGGTCAAAAATCCGTAGGTGTTAGCCTTCGGTATTATTGAAAATGGTCGTTCATGGCTATTTTCGACAAAAATGGGGGTTGTGTGGCCATTGATCATCGACTAGACGCTCATACACCTCACCCCACATATGTTTCCTTGCCATAGATCACATTCTTGGATTTCTGGTGGAGACCATTTCTTGGTCTAAAATCCGTAGGTGTTAGCCTCTAGTATTATTGAAAATGGTCGCTCATGGCTATTTTCAAGGTCGCTCATGGCTATTTTCATAAAAAATGGGGGTTGTGTGGCCATTGATCGTCGACCAGAGGCTCATACACCTCACCCCACATATGTTTCCTTGCCATAGATCACATGCTTGGATTTCTGGTGGAGACCATTTCTTGGTCAAAATTCCGTAGGTGTTAGCCTTCGGTATTATTGAAAATGGTCGTTCATGGCTATTTTCGACAAAAATGGGGGTTGTGTGGCCATTGATCATCGACCAGACGCTCATACACCTCACCCCACATATGTTTCCTTGCCATAGATCACATTCTTGGATTTCTGGTGGAGACCATTTCTTGGTCTAAAATCCGTAGGTGTTAGCCTCTAGTATTATTGAAAATGGTCGCTCATGGCTATTTTCAAGGTCGCTCATGGCTATTTTCATAAAAAATGGGGGTTGTGTGGCCATTTATCATCGATTAGAGGCTCATAAACCTCACCCCACATATGTTTCCTTGCCATAGATTACATTCTTGGATTTCTGGTGGAAACCATTTCTTGGTTAAAAACTCGTACGTGTTAGCCTTCGGTATTATTGAAAATGGTCATTCATGGCTATTTTCGGCAAAATGGGGGTTGTGTGGCCATTGATCGTCGACCAGAGGCTCATACACCTCACCCCACATATGTTTCCTTGTCGTAGATCACATTCTTGGATTTCTGGTGGAGACCATTTCTTGGTCAAAAATCCATAGGTGTTAGCCTTCGATATTATTGAAAATGGTCGTTCATGGCTATTTTCGACAAAAATGGGGGTTGTGTGGCCATTGATTATCGACCAGAGGCTCATACACCTCACCCCACATATGTTTCCTTGCCATAGATCACATTCTTGGATTTCTGGTGGAGACCATTTCTTGGTCAAAAATCCGTAGGTGTTAGCCTTCGGTATTATTGTAAATGGTCATTCATGGCTATTTTCGACAAAAATGGGGGTTGTGTGGCCATTGATCATCGACCAGAGGCTCATACACCTCACCCCACATATGTTTCCTTGTCGTAGATCACATTCTTGGATTTCTGGTGGAGACCATTTCTTGGTCAAAAATCCGTAGGTCTTAGCCTCTAATATTATTGAAAATGGTGGCTCATGGCTATTTTCAAGGTCGCTCATGGCTATTTTCATAAAAAATGGGGGTTGTGTGGCCATTTATCATCGACTAGAGGCTCATAAACCTCACCCCACATATGTTTCCTTGCCATAGATTACATTCTTGGATTTCTGGTGGAAACCATTTCTTGGTTAAAAACTCGTACGTGTTAGCCTTCAGTATTATTGAAAATGGTCATTCATGGCTATTTTCGGCAAAATGGGGGTTGTGTTGCCATTGATCGTCGACCAGAGGCTCATACACCTCACCCCACATATGCTTCCTTGTCGTAGATCACATTCTTGGATTTCTGGTGGAGACCATTTCTTGGTCAAAAATCCGTAGGTGTTAGCCTTCGATATTATTGAAAATGGTCGTTCATGGCTATTTTCGACAAAAATGGGGGTTGTGTGGCCATTGACCATCGACCAGAGGCTCATACACCTCACCCCACATACGTTTCCTTGCCATAGATCACATTCTTGGATTTCTGGTGGAGACCATTTCTTGGTCAAAAATCCGTAGGTGTTAGCCTTCGGTATTATTGTAAATGGTCATTCATGGCTATTTTCGACAAAAATGGGGGTTGTGTGGCCATTGGTCATCGACCAGAGGCTCATACACCTCACCCCACATATGTTTCCTTGCCATAGATCACATTCTTGGATTTCTGGTGGAGACCATTTCTTGGTCAACTATCCGTAGGTCTTAGCCTCTAATATTATTGAAAATGGTCGCTCATGGCTATTTCCATAAAAAAATGGGGGTTGTGTGGCCATTTATCATCGACTAGAGGCTCATAAATCTCACCCCACATATGTTTCCTTGCCATAGATCACATTCTTGGATTTTTGGTGGAGACCATTTCTTGGTCAAAAACTCGTACGTGTTAGCCTTCGGTATTATTGAAAATGGTCGTTCATGGCTATTTTCGGCAAAATGGGGGTTCTGTGGCCATTGATCATCGACCAGAGGCTCGTACACCTCACCCCACATATGTTTCCTTGCCATAGATCACATTCTTGGATTTCTGGTGGAGACCATTTCTTGGGCAAAAATCCGAATGTGTTAGCCTTTGGTATTTTTGAAAATGGTCATTCATGGCTATTTTCGACAAAAATGGGGGTTGTGTGGCCATTGATCTTCAACCAGAGGCTCATACACCTCACTACACATATGTTTCCTTGCCATAGATCACATTCTTGGATTTATGGTGGAGACCATTTCTTGGTCAAAAATCCGTAGGTGTTAGCCTTCAGTGTCATTGAAAATGGTCGTTCATGGCTATTTTCGACAAAAATTAGGGTTGTGTGGCCATTGATCGTCGACTAGAGGCTCATACACCTCACCCCACATATGTTTCCTTGCCATAGATCACATTCTTGGATTTCTGGTGGAGACCATTTCTTGGTCAAAAATCCGTAGGTGTTAGCCTTAGGTATTATTGAAAATGGTCGTTCATGGCTATTTTCGACAAAAATGGGGGTTGTGTGGCCATTGATCATCGACCAGACGCTCATACACCTCACCCCACATATGTTTCCTTGCCATAGATCACATTCTTGGATTTCTGGTGGAGACCATTTCTTGGTCTAAAATCCATAGGTGTTAGCCTCTAGTATTATTGAAAATGGTCGCTCATGGCTATTTTCAAGGTCGCTCATGGCTATTTTCATAAAAAAATGGGGGTTGTGTGGCCATTTATCATCGACTAGAGGCTCATAAACCTCACCCCACATATGTTTCATTGCCATAGATCACATTCTTGGATTTCTGGTGGAGACCATTTCTTGGTTAAAAACTCGTACGTGTTAGCCTTCGGTATTATTGAAAATGGTCGTTCATGGCTATTTTAGGCAAAATGGGGGTTGTGTGGCCATTGATCATCGACCAGAGGCTCGTACACCTCACCCCACATATGTTTCCTTGCCATAGATCACATTCTTGGATTTCTGGTGGAGACCATTTCTTGGTCAAAAATCCGTACGTGTTAGCCTTTGGTATTTTTGAAAATGGTCATTCATGGCTATTTTCGACAAAAACGGGGGTTGTGTGGCCATTGATCTTCGACCAGAGGCTCATACACCTCACTACACATATGTTTCCTTGCCATAGATCACATTCTTGGATTTATGGTGGAGACCATTTCTTGGTCAAAAATCCGTAGGTGGTAGCCTTCAGTGTCATTGAAAATGGTCGTTCATGGCTATTTTCGACAAAAATTAGGGTTGTGTGGCCATTGATCGTCGACCAGAGGCTCATACACCTCACCCCACATATGTTTCTTTGCCATAAATCACATTCTTGGATTATTGGTGGAGACCATTTCTTGGTCAAAAATCCGTAGGTGTTAGCCTTCGGTATTATTGAAAATGGTCGTTCATGGCTATTTTCGACAAAAATGGGGGTTGTGTGTCCATTGATCATCGACCAGACGCTCATACACCTCACCCCACATATGTTTCCTTGCCATAGATCACATTCTTGGATTTCTGGTGGAGACCATTTCTTGGTCTAAAATCCGTAGGTGTTAGCCTCTAGTATTATTGAAAATGGTCGCTCATGGCTATTTTCAAGGTCGCTCATGGCTATTTTCATAAAAAATGGGGGTTGTGTGGCCATTTATCATCGACTAGAGGCTCATAAACCTCACCCCACATATGTTTCCTTGCCATAGATTACATTCTTGGATTTCTGGTGGAAGCCATTTCTTGGTTAAAAACTCGTACGTGTTAGCCTTCGGTATTATTGAAAATGGTCATTCATGGCTATTTTCGGCAAAATGGGGGTTGTGTGGCCATTGATCGTCGACCAGAGGCTCATACACCTCACCCCACATATGTTTCCTTGTCGTAGATCACATTCTTGGATTTCTGGTGGAGACCATTTCTTGGTCTAAAATCCGTAGGTGTTAGCCTCTAGTATTATTGAAAATGGTCGCTCATGGCTATTTTCAAGGTCGCTCATGGCTATTTTCATAACAAATGGGGGTTGTGTGGCCATTTATCATCGACTAGAGGCTCATAAACCTCACCCCACATATGTTTCCTTGCCATAGATTACATTCTTGGATTTCTGGTGGAAGCCATTTCTTGGTTAAAAACTCGTACGTGTTAGCCTTCGGTATTATTGAAAATGGTCATTCATGGCTATTTTCGGCAAAATGGGGGTTGTGTGGCCATTGATCGTCGACCAGAGGCTCATACACCTCACCCCACAAATGTTTCCTTGTCGTAGATCACATTCTTAGATTTCTCGTGGAGACCATTTCTTGGTCAAAAATCCGTAGGTGTTAGCCTTCGATATTATTGAAAATGGTCGTTCATGGCTATTTTCGACAAAAATGGGGGTTGTGTGGCCATTGATCATCGACCAGAGGCTCATACACCTCACCCCACATATGTTTCCTTGCCATAGATCACATTCTTGGATTTCTGGTGGAGACCATTTCTTGGTCAAAAATCTGTAGGTGTTAGCCTTCGGTATTATTGTAAATGGTCATTCATGGCTATTTTCGACAAAAATGGGGGTTGTGTGGCCATTGATCATCGACCATAGGCTCATACACCTCACCCCACATATGTTTCCTTGCCATAGATCACATTCTTGGATTTCTGGTGGAGACCATTTCTTGGTCAAAAATCCGTAGGTCTTAGCCTCTAATATTACTGAAAATGATCGCTCATGGCTATTTTCATAAAAAAATGGGGGTTGTGTGGCCATTTATCATCGACTAGAGGCTCATAAATCTCACCCCACATATGTTTCCTTGCCATAGATCACATTCTTGGATTTTTGGTGGAGACCATTTCTTGGTCAAAAACTCGTACGTGTTAGCCTTCGGTATTATTGAAAATGGTCGTTCATGGCTATTTTCGGCAAAATGGGGGTTGTGTGGCCATTGATCATCGACCAGAGGCTCGTACACCTCACCCCACATATGTTTCCTTGCCATAGATTACATTCTTGGATTTCTGGTGGAAACCATTTCTTGGTTAAAAACTCGTACGTGTTAGCCTTCGGTATTATTGAAAATGGTCATTCATGGCTATTTTCGGCAAAATGGGGGTTGTGTGGCCATTGATCGTCGACCAGAGGCTCATACACCTCACCCCACATATGTTTCCTTGTCGTAGATCACATTCTTGGATTTCTGGTGGAGACCATTTCTTGGTCTAAAATCCGTAGGTGTTAGCCTCTAGTATTATTGAAAATGGTCGCTCATGGCTATTTTCAAGGTCGCTCATGGCTATTTTCATAAAAAATGGGGGTTGTGTGGCCATTTATCATCGACTAGAGGCTCATAAACCTCACCCCACATATGTTTCCTTGCCATAGATTACATTCTTGGATTTCTGGTGGAAGCCATTTCTTGGTTAAAAACTCGTACGTGTTAGCCTTCGGTATTATTGAAAATGGTCATTCATGGCTATTTTCGGCAAAATGGGGGTTGTGTGGCCATTGATCGTCGACCAGAGGCTCATACACCTCACCCCACAAATTTTTCCTTGTCGTAGATCACATTCTTGGATTTCTCGTGGAGACCATTTCTTGGTCAAAAATCCGTAGGTGTTAGCCTTCGATATTATTGAAAATGGTCGTTCATGGCTATTTTCGACAAAAATGGGGGTTGTGTGGCCATTGATCATCGACCAGAGGCTCATACACCTCACCCCACATATGTTTCCTTGCCATAGATCACATTCTTGGATTTCTGGTGGAGACCATTTCTTGGTCAAAAATCTGTAGGTGTTAGCCTTCGGTATTATTGTAAATGGTCATTCATGGCTATTTTCGACAAAAATGGGGGTTGTGTGGCCATTGATCATCGACCATAGGCTCATACACCTTACCCCACATATGTTTCCTTGCCATAGATCACATTCTTGGATTTCTGGTGGAGACCATTTCTTGGTCAAAAATCCGTAGGTCTTAGCCTCTAATATTATTGAAAATGGTCGCTCATGGCTATTTTCATAAAAAAATGGGGGTTGTGTGGCCATTTATCATCGACTAGAGGCTCATAAATCTCACCCCACATATGTTTCCTTGCCATAGATCACATTCTTGGATTTTTGGTGGAGACCATTTCTTGGTCAAAAACTCGTACGTGTTAGCCTTCGGTATTATTGAAAATGGTCGTTCATGGCTATTTTCGGCAAAATGGGGGTTGTGTGGCCATTGATCATCGACCAGAGGCTCGTACACCTCACCCCACATATGTTTCCTTGCCATAGATTACATTCTTGGATTTCTGGTGGAAACCATTTCTTGGTTAAAAACTCGTACGTGTTAGCCTTCGGTATTAATGAAAATGGTCATTCATGGCTATTTTCGGCAAAATGGGGGTTGTGTGGCCATTGATCGTCGACCAGAGGCTCATACACCTCACCCCACATATGTTTCCTTGTCGTAGATCACATTCTTTGATTTCTGGTGGAGACCATTTCTTGGTCAAAAATCCGTAGGTGTTAGCCTTCGATATTATTGAAAATGGTCGTTCATGGCCATTTTCGACAAAAATGGGGGTTGTGTGGCCATTGATCATCGACCAGAGGCTCATACACCTCACCCCACATATGTTTCCTTGCCATAGATCACATTCTTGGATTTCTGGTGGAGACCATTTCTTGGTCAAAAATCCGTAGGTGTTAGCCTTCGGTATTATTGTAAATGGTCATTCATGGCTATTTTCGACAACAATGTGGGTTGTGTGGCCATTGATCATCGACCAGAGGCTCATACACCTCACCCCACATATGTTTCCTTGCCATAGATCACATTCTTAGATTTCTGGTGGAGACCATTTCTTGGTCAAAAATCCGTAGGTCTTAGCCTCTAATATTATTGAAAATGGTCGCTCATGGCTATTTTCATAAAAAATGGGGGTTGTGTGGCCATTTATCATCGACTAGAGGCTCATAAATCTCACCCCTCATATGTTTCCTTGCCATAGATCACATTCTTGGATTTTTGGTGGAGACAATTTCTTGGTCAAAAACTCGTACGTGTTAGCCTTCGGTATTATTGAAAATGGTCATTCATGGCTATTTTCGGCAAAATGGGGGTTCTGTGGCCATTGATCATCGACCAGAGGCTCGTACACCTCACCCCACATATGTTTCCTTGCCATAAATCACATTCTTGGATTTCTGGTGGAGACCATTTCTTGGGCAAAAATCCGAATGTGTTAGCCTTTGGTATTTTTGAAAATGGTCATTCATGGCTATTTTCGACAAAAATGGGGGTTGTGTGGCCATTGATCTTCGACCAGAGGCTCATACACCTCACTACACATATGTTTCCTTGCCATAGATCACATTCTTGGATTTATGGTGGAGACCATTTCTTGGTCAAAAATCCGTAGGTGTTAGCCTTCAGTGTCATTGAAAATGGTCGTTCATGGCTATTTTCGACAAAAAATTAGGGTTGTGTGGCCATTGATCGTCGACCAGAGGCTCATACACCTCACCCCACATATGTTTCCTTGCCATAGATCACATTCTTGGATTTCTGGTGGAGACCATTTCTTGGTCAAAAATCCGTAGGTGTTAGCCTTCGGTATTATTGAAAATGGTCGTTCATGGCTATTTTCGACAAAAATGGGGGTTGTGTGGCCATTGATCATCGACCAGACGCTCATACACCTCACCCCACATATGTTTCCTTGCCATAGATCACATTCTTGGATTTCTGGTGGAGACCATTTCTTGGTCTAAAATCCGTAGGTGTTAGCCTCTAGTATTATTGAAAATGGTCGCTCATGGCTATTTTCAAGGTCGCTCATGGCTATTTTCATAAAAAATGGGGGTTGTGTGGCCATTTATCATCGACTAGAGGCTCATAAACCTCACCCCACATATGTTTCCTTGCCATAGATCACATTCTTGGATTTCTGGTGGAGACCATTTCTTGGTTAAAAACTCGTACGTGTTAGCCTTCGGTATTATTGATAATGGTCGTTCATGGCTATTTTCGGCAAAATGGGGGTTGTGTGGCCATTGATCATCGACCAGAGGCTCGTACACCTCACCCCACATATGTTTCCTTGCCATAGATCACATTCTTGGATTTCTGGTGGAGACCATTTCTTGGTCAAAAATCCGTACGTGTTAGCCTTTGGTATTTTTGAAAATGGTCATTCATGGCTATTTTCGACAAAAATGGGGGTTGTGTGGCCATTGATCTTCGACCAGAGGCTCATACACCTCACTACACATATGTTTCCTTGCCATAGATCACATTCTTGGATTTATGGTGGAGACCATTTCTTGGTCAAAAATCCGTAGGTGTTAGCCTTCAGTGTCATTGAAAATGGTCGTTCATGGCTATTTTCGACAAAAATTAGGGTTGTGTGGCCATTGATCGTCGACCAGAGGCTCATACACCTCACCCCACATATGTTTCCTTGCCATAGATCACATTCTTGGATTTCTGGTGGAGACCATTTCTTGGTCAAAAATCCGTAGGTGTTAGCCTTCGGTATTATTGAAAATGGTCGTTCATGGCTATTTTCGACAAAAATGGGGGTTGTGTGGCCATTGATCATCGACCAGACGCTCATACACCTCACCCCACATATGTTTCCTTGCCATAGATCACATTCTTGGATTACTGGTGGAGACCATTTCTTGGTCTAAAATCCGTAGGTGTTAGCCTCTAGTATTATTGAAAATGGTCGCTCATGGCTATTTTCAAGGTCGCTCATGGCTATTTTCATAAAAAATGGGGGTTGTGTGGCCATTTATCATCGACTAGAGGCTCATAAACCTCACCCCACATATGTTTCCTTGCCATAGATTACATTCTTGGATTTCTGGTGGAAACCATTTCTTGGTTAAAAACTCGTACGTGTTAGCCTTCGGTATTATTGAAAATGGTCATTCATGGCTATTTTCGGCAAAATGGGGGTTGTGTGGCCATTGATCGTCGACCAGAGGCTCATACACCTCACCCCACATATGTTTCCTTGTCGTAGATCACATTCTTGGATTTCTGGTGGAGACCATTTCTTGGTCAAAAATCCGTAGGTGTTAGCCTTCGATATTATTGAAAATGGTCGTTCATGGCTATTTTTCGACAAAAATGGGGGTTGTGTGGCCATTGATCATCGACCATAGGCTCATACACCTCACCCCACATATGTTTCCTTGCCATAAATCACATTCTTGGATTTCTGGTGGAGACCATTTCTTGGTCAAAAATCCGTAGGTGTTAGCCTTCGGTATTATTGTAAATGGTCATTCATGGCTATTT
>NW_023366895.1:0-73251 GCF_902167145.1 Zea mays
TCGATGATCAATGGCCACACAACCCACATTTTGCCGAAAATAGCCATGAATGACCATTTTCAATAATACCGAAGGCTAACACGTACGAGTTTTTAACCAAGAAATGGTTTCCACCAGAAATCCAAGAATGTAATTTATGGCAAGGAAACATATGTGGATGAGGTTTATGAGCCTCTAGTTGATGATAAATGGCCACACAACCCCCATTTTTTATGAAAATAGCCATGAGCGACCTTGAAAATAGCCATGAGCGACCATTTTCAATAATACTAGAGGCTAACACCTACGGATTTTAGACCAAGAAATGGTCTCCACCAGAAATCCAAGAATGTGATCTATGGCAAGGAAACATATGTGGGGTGAGGTGTATGAGCGTCTGGTCGATGATCAATGGCCACACAACCCCCATTTTTGTCGAAAATAGCCATGAACGACCATTTTCAATAATATCGAAGGCTAACACCTACGGATTTTTTACCAAGAAATGGTCTCCACCAAAAATCCAAGAATGTGATCTACGACAAGGAAACATATGTGGGGTGAGGTGTATGAGCGTCTGGTCGATGATCAATGGCCACACAACCCCCATTTTTGTCGAAAATAGCCATGAACGACCATTTTCAATAATACCGAAGGCTAACACCTACGGATTTTTGACCAAGAAATGGTCTCCACCAGAAATCCAAGAATGTGATCTATGGCAAGGAAACATATGTGGGGTGAGGTGTACGAGCCTCTGGTCGATGATCAATGGCCACACAACCCCCATTTTGCCGAAAATAGCCATGAGCGACCATTTTCAATAATATTAGAGGCTAAGACCTATGGATTTTTGACCAAGAAATGGTCTCCACCAGAAATCCAAGAATGTGATCTATGACAAGGAAACATATGTGGGGTGAGGTGTATGAGCCTCTGGTCGACGATCAATGGCCACACAACCCCCATTTTGCCGAAAATAGCCATGAATGACCATTTTCAATAATACCAAAGGCTAACACGTACGAGTTTTTAACCAAGAAATGGTTTCCACCAGAAATCCAAGAATGTAATCTATGGCAAGGAAACATATGTGGGGTGAGGTTTATGAGCCTCTAGTCGATGATAAATGGCCACACAACCCCCATTTTTTATGAAAATAGCCATGAGCGACCTTGAAAATAGCCATGAGCGACCATTTTCAATAATACTAGAGGCTAAGACCTATGGATTTTTGACCAAGAAATGGTCTCCACCAGAAATCCAAGAATGTGATCTATGGCAAGGAAACATATGTGGGGTGAGGTGTATGAGCCTCTGGTCGATGATCAATGGCCACACAACCCCCATTTTTGTCGAAAATAGCCATGAACGACCATTTTCAATAATATCGAAGGCTAACACCTACGGATTTTTGACCAAGAAATGGTCTCCACCAGAAATCCAAGAGTGTGATCTACGACAAGGAAACATATGTGGGGTGAGGTGTTTGAGCCTCTGGTCGATGATCAATGGCCACACAACCCCCATTTTTGCCGAAAATAGCCATGAATGACCATTTTCAATAATACCGAAGGCTAACACGTACGGATTTTTGACCAAGAAATGGTCTCCACCAGAAATCCAAGAATGTGATCTATGGCAAGGAAACATATGTGGGGTGAGGTGTATGAGCCTCTGGTCGATGATCAATGGCCACACAACCCCCATTTTTGTCAAAAATAGCCATGAACGACCATTTTCAATAATATCGAAGGCTAACACCTACGGATTTTTGACCAAGAAATGGTCTCCACCAGAAATCCAAGAATGTGATCTATGGCAAGGAAACATATGTGGGGTGAGGTTTATGAGCCTCTAGTCGATGATAAATGGCCACACAACCCCCATTTTTTATGAAAATAGCCATGAGCGACCATTTTCAATAATACTAGAGGCTAACACCTACGGATTTTAGAGCAAGAAATGGTCTCCACCAGAAATCCAAGAATGTGATCTATGGCAAGGAAACATATGTGGGGTGAGGTGTACGAGCCTCTGGTCGATGATCAATGGCCACACAACCCCCATTTTTGTCGAAAATAGCCATGAACGACCATTTTCAATAATATCGAAGGCTAACACCTACGGATTTTTGACCAAGAAATGGTCTCCACCATAAATCCAGGAATGTGATCTATGGCAAGGAAACATATGTGGGGTGAGGTGTATGAGCCTCTGGTCGATGATCAATGGCCACACAACCCCCATTTTTGTCGAAAATTGCCATGAACGACCATTTTCAATAATATCGAAGGCTAACACGTACGAGTTTTTAACCAAGAAATGGTTTCCACCAGAAATCCAAGAATGTAATCTATGGCAAGGAAACATATGTGGGGTGAGGTGTATGAGCCTCTGGTCGATGATAAATGGCCACACAACCCCCATTTTTTATGAAAATAGCCATGAACGACCATTTTCAATAATACCGAAGGCTAACACCTACAGATTTTTGACCAAGAAATGGTCTCCACCAGAAATCCAAGAATGTGATCTATGGCAAGGAAACATATGTGGGGTGAGGTGTATGAGCCTCTCGTCGATGATCAATGGTCACACAACCCCATTTTTGTCGAAAATAGCCAGGAGCAGCAATTTTCAATGACACTGATGGCTAACACCTATGGATTTTTGACCAGAAATGGTCTCCACCAGAAATCCAAGAATGTGGTCTATGGCAAGGAAACATATGTGGGGTGAGGTGTATGAGCCTTTGGTCGATGATCAATGGCCACACAACCCCCATTTTTGTCGAAAATAGCTATGAACGACCATTTTCAATAATACCGAAGGCTAACACCTACGGATTTTTGACCAAGAAATGGTCTCCACCAGAAATCCAAGAATGTGATCTATAGCAAGAAACCGTATGTGGGGTGAAGTGTACGAGCCTCTAGTGAATGATAAATGGCCACACAACCCCCATTTTTGTCGAAAATAGTGATCAACGACCATTTTCAATAATACTGAAGGCTAACACGTATGGATTTTTGACCAAGAAATGGTCTCCACCAGAAATCCAATAATGTGATCTATGGCAAGAAAACATACGTGGGGTGAGGTGTATGAGCCTCTGGTCGAAGATCAATGGCCACACAACCCCATTTGTGTCGAAAATAGCCATGAACGACCATTTACAATAATACCGAAGGCTAACAACTACGGATTTTTGACCAAGAGAAGATCTCCACCAGAAATCCAAGAATGTGATCTATGGCAAGGAAACATATGTGGGGTGAGGTGTACGAGCCTCAGATCGATGATCAATGGCCACACAACCCCCATTTTTGTCGAAAATAGCCATGAACGACCATTTTCAATACTTCCGAAGGCTAACACCTACGGATTTTTGACCAAGAAATCGTCTCCACCAGAAATCCAAGAATATGATCTATGGCAAGGAAACATATTGGGGTGAGGTGTACGAGCCTCTGGTCGATGATCAGTGGCCACACAACCCCCATTTTTTGTCGAAAATAGTGATCAACGACCATTTTCAATAATACTGAAGGCTAACACGTATGGATTTTGCCCAAGAAATGGTCTCCACCAGAAATCCAAGAGTGTGCTCTATGGCAAGGAAACGTATGTGGGGTGAGGTGTATGAGCCTCTGGTCGATGATCAATGGCCACACAACCCCCATTTTTGTCGAAAACAGCCATGAACGACCATTTTCAATAATACCGAAGGCTAACACGTACGGATTTTTGACCAAGAAATGGTCTCCACGAGAAATCCAAGATTGTGATCTATGGCAATTAAACATATCTGGGGTAAGGTGTACGAGCCTCTGGTCGATGTTAAATGGCCACACAACCCCCTTTTTTGTCGAAAATAGCCATGAACGACTATTTTCAATAATACCGAAGGCTAACACCTACGGATTTTTGACCAAGAAATGGTCACCACCAGAAATCCAAGAATGTGGTCTATGGCAAGGAAACACATGTGGGTGAGGTGTATGAGCCTTTGGTCGATGATCAATTGCCACACAACCCTCATTTTTGTCGAAAGTAGCCATGAACGACCATTTTCAATAATACCGAAGGCTAACACCTACGGATTTTTGACCAAGAAATGGTCTCCACCAGAAATCCAAGAATGTGATATATGGCAAGGAAACTTATGTGGGGTGAGGTGTACGATCCTCTGGTCGATGATCAATGGCGACACAACCCCCATTTTTTGTCGAAAATAGCCACGAATGACCATTTTCAATGACACTGAAGGCTAACACCTATGAATTTTTGACCAACAAATGGTCTCCACGAGAAATCCAAGATTATGATCTATGGCAAGAAAACATATGTGGGGTGAAGTGTACGAGCCTCTGGTCGATGATCAATGGCAACACAACCCCCATTTTTGTCGAAAATAGCCATGAACGACCATTTTCAATAATACCGAAGGCTAACACGTACGAGTTTTTGACCAAGAAATGGTCTCCACCAGAAATCCAAGAATGTGATCTATGGCAAGGAAACATATGTGGGGTGAGGTGTATGAGCCTCTGGTCGATGATCAATGGCCACACAACCCCCATTTTTGTCGAAAATAGCCATGAACGACCATTTTCAATAATACCGAAGGCTAACACCTACGGATTTTTGACCAAGAAATGGTCTCCACCAGAAATCCAAGAATGTGATCTACGACAAGGAAACATTTGTGGGGTGAGGTGTATGAGCGTCTGGTCGATGATCAATGGCCACACAACCCCCATTTTTGTCGAAAATAGCCATGAATGACCATTTACAATAATACCGAAGGCTAACACCTACGGATTTTTGACCAAGAAATGGTCTCCACCAGAAATCCAAGAATGTGATCTATGGCAAGGAAACATATGTGGGGTGAGGTGTATGAGCCTCTGGTCGATGATCAATGGCCACACAACCCCCATTTTTTATGAAAATAGCCATGAGCGACCTTGAAAATAGCCATGAGCGACCATTTTCAATAATACTAGAGGCTAACACGTACGGATTTTTGACCAAGAAATGGTCTCCACCAGAAATCCAAGAATGTGATCTATGGCAAGGAAACATATGTGGGGTGAGGTGTATGAGCCTCTGGTCGATGATCAATGGCCACACAACCCCCATTTTTGTCGAAAATAGCCATGAATGACTATTTTCAATGACACTGAAGGCTAACACCTATGGATTTTTGACCAAGAAATGGTCTCCACCAGAAATCCAAGAATGTGATCTATGGCAAGGAAACATATGTGGGGTGAGGTGTATGAGCCTCTGGTCGACGACCATTTTCAATAATACTAGAGGCTAACACCTACGAATTTTAGACCAAGAAATGGTCTCCACCAGAAATCCAAGAATGTGATCTATGGCAAGGAAACATATGTGGGGTGAGGTGTATGAGCGTCTGGTCGATGATCAATGGCCACACAACCCCCATTTTTGTCGAAAATAGCCATGAACGACCATTTTCAATAATACCGAGGGCTAACACCTACGAATTTTTGACCAAGAAATGGTCTCCACCAGAAATCCAAGAATGTGATCTATGGCAAGGAAACATATGTGGGGTGAGGTGTATGAGCCTCTAGTCGATGATCAATGGCCACACAACCCCCATTTTTGTCGAAAATAGCCATGAATGACCATTTTCAAAAATACCAAAGGCTAACACGTACGGATTTTTAACCAAGAAATGGTCTCCACCAGAAATCCAAGAATGTGATCTATGGCAAGGAAACATATGTGGGGTGAGGTGTATGAGCCTCTGGTCGACGATCAATGGCCACACAACCCCCATTTTGCCGAAAATAGCCATGAATGACCATTTTCAATAATACCGAAGGCTAAGACCTACGGATTTTTGACCAAGAAATGGTCTCCACCAGAAATCCAAGAATGTAATATATGGCAAGGAAACATATGTGGGGTGAGGTGTTTGAGCCTCTGGTCGATGATCAATGGCACACAACCCCCATTTTTTGTCGAAAATAGCCATAAACGACCATTTTCAATAATACCGAAGGCTAACACCTACGGATTTTTGACCAAGAAATGGCCTCCACCAGAAATCCAAGAATGTGATCTACGACAAGGAAACATATGTGGGGTGAGGTGTATGAGCCTCTGGTCGATGATCAATGGCCACACAACCCCCATTTTTTATGAAAATATCCATGAATGACCATTTTCAAAAATACCAAAGGCTAACACGTACGGATTTTTAACCAAGAAATGGTCTCCGCCAGAAATCCAAGAATGTGATCTATGGCAAGGAAACATATGTGGGGTGAGGTGTATGAGCCTCTAGTCGACGATCAATGGCCACACAACCCCCATTTTGCCGAAAATAGCCATGAATGACCATTTTCAATAATACCGAAGGCTAAGACCTACGGATTTTTGACCAAGAAATGGTCTCCACCAGAAATCCAAGAATGTGATCTATGGCAAGGAAACATATGTGGGGTGAGGTGTATGAGCCTCTGGTCGATGATCAATGGCCACACAACCCCCATTTTGTCGAAAATAGCCATGAACGACCATTTTCAATAATATCGAAGGCTAACACCTACGGATTTTTGACCAAGAAATGGTCTCCACCAGAAATCCAAGAATGTGATCTACGACAAGGAAACATATGTGGCATGAGGTGTATGAGCCTCTGGTCAATGATCAATGGCCACACAACCCCCATTTTTATGAAAATAGCCATGAATGACCATTTTCAAAAATACCAAAGGCTAACACGTACGGATTTTTAACCAAAAATGGTCTCCACCAGAAATCCAAGAATGTGATCTATGGCAAGGAAACATATGTGGGGTGAGGTGTATGAGCCTCTGGTCGACGATCAATGGCCACACAACCCCCATTTTTTTATGAAAATAGCCATGAGCGACCTTGAAAATAGCCATGAGCGACCATTTTCAATAATACTAGAGGCTAAGACCTACGGATTTTTGACCAAGAAATGGTCTCCACCAGAAATCCAAGAATGTGATCTACGACAAGGAAACATATGTGGGGTGAGGTTTATGAGCCTCTAATCGATGATAAATGGCCACACAACACCCATTTTTTATGAAAATAGCCATGAGCGACCTTGAAAATAGCCATGAGCGACCATTTTCAATAATACTAGAGGCTAACACCTACGGATTTTTGACCAAGAAATGGTCTCCACCAGAAATCCAAGAATGTGATCTACGACAAGGAAACATATGTGGGGTGAGGTGTATGAGCCTCTGGTCGATGATCAATGGCCACACAACCCCCATTTTTGTCGAAAATAGCCATGAACGACCATTTTCAATAATAACGAAGGCTAACACCTACAGATTTTTGACCAAGAAATGGTCTCCACAAGAAATCCAAGAATGTGATCTATGGCAAGGAAACATATGTGGGGTGAGGTGTATGAGCCTCTAGTTGATGATCAATGGCCACACAACCCCCATTTTTGTCGAAAATAGCCATGAATGACCATTTTCAAAAATACCAAAGGCTAACACGTACGGATTTTTTACCAAGAAATGGTCTCCACCAGAAATCCAAGAATGTGATCTATGGCAAGGAAACATATGTGGGGTGAGGTGTACGAGCCTCTGGTCGATGATCAATGGCCACACAACCCCCATTTTGCCGAAAATAGCCATGAACGACCATTTTCAATAATACCGAAGGCTAACACGTACGAGTTTTTAACCAAGAAATGGTCTCCACCAGAAATCCAAGAATGTGATCTATGGCAAGGAAACATATGTGGGGTGAGGTTTATGAGCCTCTAGTCGATGATAAATGGCCACACAACCCCCATTTTTTATGAAAATAGCCATGAGCGACCATTTTCAATAATACTAGAGGCTAAGACCTACGGATTTTTGACCAAGAAATGGTCTCCACCAGAAATCCAAGAATGTGATCTATGGCAAGGAAACATATGTGGGGTGAGGTGTATGAGCCTCTGGTCGATGATCAATGGCCACACAACCCCCATTTTGCCGAAAATAGCCATGAATGACCATTTTCAATAATACCGAAGGCTAACACGTACGAGTTTTTAACCAAGAAATGGTTTCCACCAGAAATCCAAGAATGTAATCTATGGCAAGGAAACATATGTGGGGTGAGGTGTACGAGCCTCTGGTCGATGATCAATGGCCACACAACCCCCATTTTTTATGAAAATAGCCATGAGCGACCATTTTCAATAATACTAGAGGCTAACACCTACGGATTTTAGACCAAGAAATGGTCTCCACCAGAAATCCAAGAATGTAATCTATGGCAAGGAAACATATGTGGGGTGAGGTGTATGAGCCTCTGGTCGATGATCAATGGCCACACAACCCCCATTTTTGTCGAAAATAGCCATGAACGACCATTTTCAATAATATCGAAGGCTAACACCTACGGATTTTTGACCAAGAAATGGTCTCCACCAGAAATCCAAGAATGTGATCTATGGCAAGGAAACATATGTGGGGTGAGGTGTATGAGCCTCTGGTCGTTGATCAATGGCCACACAACCCCCATTTTTGTCGAAAATAGCCATGAATGACCATTTTCAATAATACCGAAGGCTAACACCTACGGATTTTTGACCAAGAAATGGTCTCCACCAGAAATCCAAGAATGTGATCTATGGCAAGGAAACATATGTGGGGTGAGGTGTACGAGCCTCTGGTCGATGATCAATGGCCACACAACCCCCATTTTGCCGAAAATAGCCATGAACGACCATTTTCAATAATACCGAAGGCTAACACCTACGGATTTTTGACCAAGAAATGGTTTCCACCAGAAATCCAAGAATGTGATCTGTGGCAAGGAAACATATGTGGGGTGAGGTGTATGAGCCTCTGGTCGATGATCAATGGCCACACAACCCAAATTTTTGTCGAAAATAGCCATGAACGACCATTTTCAATAATATCGAAGGCTAACACCTACGGATTTTTGACCAAGAAATGGTCTCCACCAGAAATCCAAGAATGTGATCTACGACAAGGAAACATATGTGGGGTGAGGTGTATGAGCCTCTGGTCGACGATCAATGGCCACACAACCCCCATTTTGCCGAAAATAGCCATGAATGACCATTTTCAATAATACCGAAGGCTAACACGTACGAGTTTTTAACCAAGAAATGGTTTCCACCAGAAATCCAAGAATGTAATCTATGGCAAGGAAACATATGTGGGGTGAGGTTTATGAGCCTCTAGTCGATGATAAATGGCCACACAACCCCCATTTTTTATGAAAATAGCCATGAGCGACCTTGAAAATAGCCATGAGCGACCATTTTCAATAATACTAGAGGCTAACACCTACGGATTTTAGACCAAGAAATGGTCTCCACCAGAAATCCAAGAATGTGATCTATGGCAAGGAAACATATGTGGGGTGAGGTGTATGAGCGTCTGGTCGATGATCAATGGCCACACAACCCCCATTTTTGTCGAAAATAGCCATGAACGACCATTTTCAATAATACCGAAGGCTAACACCTACGGATTTTTGACCAAGAAATGGTCTCCACCAGAAATCCAAGAATGTGATCTATGGCAAGGAAACATATGTGGGGTGAGGTGTATGAGCCTCTGGTCGATGATCAATGGCCACACAACCCCCATTTTTGTCGAAAATAGCCATGAACGACCATTTTCAATAATATCGAAGGCTAACACCTACGGATTTTTGACCAAGAAATGGTCTCCACCAGAAATCCAAGAATGTGATCTATGGCAAGGAAACATATGTGGGGTGAGGTGTATGAGCCTCTGGTCAACAATCAATGGCCACAGAACCCTAATTTTTGTCGAAAATAGCCATGAACGACCATTTTCAATAATACCGAAGGCTAACACGTACGAGTTTTTAACCAAGAAATGGTCTCCACCAGAAATCCAAGAATGTGATCTATGGCAAGGAAACATATGTGGGGTGAGGTTTATGAGCCTCTAGTCGATGATAAATGGCCACACAACCCCCAATGTTTATGAAAATAGCCATGAGCGACCATTTTCAATAATACTAGAGGCTAAGACCTACGGATTTTTGACCAAGAAATGGTCTCCACCAGAAATCCAAGAATGTGATCTATGGCAAGGAAACATATGTGGGGTGAGGTGTATGAGCCTCTGGTCGATGATCAATGGCCACACAACCCCCATTTTGCCGAAAATAGCCATGAATGACCATTTTCAATAATACCGAAGGCTAACACGTACGAGTTTTTAACCAAGAAATGGTTTCCACCAGAAATCCAAGAATGTAATCTATGGCAAAGAAACATATGTGGGGTGAGGTGTACGAGCCTCTGGTCGATGATCAATGGCCACACAACCCCCATTTTTTATGAAAATAGCCATGAGCGACCATTTTCAATAATACTAGAGGCTAACACCTACGGATTTTAGACCAAGAAATGGTCTCCACCAGAAATCCAAGAATGTAATCTATGGCAAGGAAACATATGTGGGGTGAGGTGTATGAGCCTCTGGTCGATGATCAATGGCCACACAACCCCCATTTTTGTCGAAAATAGCCATGAATGACCATTTTCAATAATATCGAAGGCTAACACCTACGGATTTTTGACCAAGAAATGGTCTCCACCAGAAATCCAAGAATGTGATCTATGGCAAGGAAACATATGTGGGGTGAGGTGTATGAGCCTCTGGTCGATGATCAATGGCCACACAACCCCCATTTTTGTCGAAAATAGCCATGAATGACCATTTTCAATAATATCGAAGGCTAACACCTACGGATTTTTGACCAAGAAATGGTCTCCACCAGAAATCCAAGAATGTGATCTATGGCAAGGAAACATATGTGGGGTGAGGTGTACGAGCCTCTGGTCGATGATCAATGGCCACACAACCCCCATTTTGCCGAAAAAAGCCATGAACGACCATTTTCAATAATACCGAAGGCTAACACCTACGGATTTTTGACCAAGAAATGGTTTCCACCAGAAATCCAAGAATGTGATCTATGGCAAGGAAACATATGTGGGGTGAGGTGTATGAGCCTCTGGTCGATGATCAATGGCCACACAACCCAAATTTTTGTCGAAAATAGCCATGAACGACCATTTTCAATAATATCGAAGGCTAACACCTACGGATTTTTGACCAAGAAATGCTCTCCACCAGAAATCCAAGAATGTGATCTACGACAAGGAAACATATGTGGGGTGAGGTGTATGAGCCTCTGGTCGACGATCAATGGCCACACAACCCCCATTTTGCCGAAAATAGCCATGAATGACCATTTTCAATAATACCGAAGGCTAACACGTACGAGTTTTTAACCAAGAAATGGTTTCCACCAGAAATCCAAGAATGTAATCTATGGCAAGGAAACATATGTGGGGTGAGGTTTATGAGCCTCTAGTCGATGATAAATGGCCACACAACCCCAATTTTTTATGAAAATAGCCATGAGCGACCTTGAAAATAGCCATGAGCGACCATTTTCAATAATACTAGAGGCTAACACCTACGGATTTTAGACCAAGAAATGGTCTCCACCAGAAATCCAAGAATGTGATCTATGGCAAGGAAACATATGTAGGGTGAGGTGTATGAGCGTCTGGTCGATGATCAATGGCCACACAACCCCCATTTTTGTCGAAAATAGCCATGAACGACCATTTTCAATAATACCGAAGGCTAACACCTACGGATTTTTGACCAAGAAATGGTCTCCACCAGAAATCCAAGAATGTGATCTATGGCAAGGAAACATATGTGGGGTGAGGTGTATGAGCCTCTGGTCGATGATCAATGGCCACACAACCCCCATTTTTGTCGAAAATAGCCATGAACGACCATTTTCAATAATATCGAAGGCTAACACCTACGGATTTTTGACCAAGAAATGGTCTCCACCAGAAATCCAAGAATGTGATCTATGGCAAGGAAACATATGTGGGGTGAGGTGTATGAGCCTCTTGTCGACGATCAATGGCCACACAACCCTAATTTTTGTCGAAAATAGCCATGAACGACCATTTTCAATAATACCGAAGGCTAACACGTACGAGTTTTTAACCAAGAAATGGTCTCCACCAGAAATCCAAGAATGTGATCTATGGCAAGGAAACATATGTGGGGTGAGGTGTATGAGCGTCTGGTCGATGATCAATGGCCACACAACCCCCATTTTGGTCGAAAATAGCCATGAACGACCAATTTCAATAATACCGAAGGCTAACACCTACGGATTTTTGACCAAGAAATGGTCTCACCAGAAATCCAAGAATGTGATCTATGGCAAGGAAACATATGTGGGGTGAGGTGTATGAGCCTCTAGTTGATGATCAATGGCCACACAACCCCCATTTTTGTCGAAAATAGCCATGAACGACCATTTTCAAAAATACCAAAGGCTAATGGTCGTTCATGGCTATTTTTGACAAAATGGGGGTTGTGTGGCCATTGATCATCGACCAGAGGCTCATACACCTCACTGCACATATGTTTCCTTGCCATAGATCACATTCTTGGATTTATGGTGGAGACCATTTCTTGGTCAAAAATCCGTAGGTGTTAGCCTTCGGTATTATTGAAAATGGTCGTTCATGGCTATTTTTGACAAAAATGGGGGTTGTGTGGCCATTGATCATCGACCAGAGGCTCGTACACCTCACCTCACATATGTTTCCTTGCCATAGATCACATTATCGGATTTCTGGTGGAGACCATTTCTTGGTCGAAAATCCATACGTGTTAGCCTTCGATATTATTGAAAATGGTCGTTCATGGCTATTTTCGACAAAAATGGGGGTTGTGTGGCCATTGATCATCGACCAGAGGCTCATACACCTCACCCCACATATGTTTCCTTGCCATAGATCACATTCTTGGATTTCTGGTGGAGACCATTTCTTGGTCAAAAATCCGTAGGTGTTAGCCTTCGATATTATTGAAAATGGTCGTTCATGGCTATTTTCGACAAAAATGGGGGTTGTGTGGCCATTGATCATCGACCAGAGGCTCATACACCTCACCCCACATATGTTTCCTTGCCATAGATCACATTCATGGATTTCTGGTGGAGACCATTTCTTGGTCAAAAATCCGTAGGTGTTAGCCTTCGGTATTATTGTAAATGGTCATTCATGGCTATTTTCGACAAAAATGGGGGTTGTGTGGCCATTGATCGTCGACCAGAGGCTCATACACCTCACCCCACATATGTTTCATTGCCATAGATCACATTCTTGGATTTCTGGTGGAGACCATTTCTTGGTCAAAAACTCGTACGTGTTAGCCTTCGGTATTATTGAAAATGGTCGTTCATGGCTATTTTCGGCAAAATGGGGCTTTTGTGGCCATTGATCATCGACCAGACGCTCATACACCTCACCCCACATATGTTTCCTTGCCATAGATCACATTCTTGGATTTCTGGTGGAGACCATTTCTTGGTCTAAAATCCGTAGGTGTTAGCCTCTAGTATTAGTGAAAATGGTCGCTCATGGCTCTTTTCATAAAAATGGGGGTTGTGTGGCCATTGATCATCGACAAGAGGCTCGTACACCTCACCCCACATATGTTTCCTTACCATAGATCACATTCTTGGAATTCTGGTGGAGACCATTTCTTGGTCTAAAATCCGTAGGTGTTAGCCTCTAGTATTATTGAAAATGGTCGCTCATGGCTATTTTCAAGGTCGCTCATGGCTATTTTCATAAAAAATGGGGGTTGTGTGGCCATTTATCATCGACTAGAGGCTCATACACCTCACCCCACATATGTTTCCTTGCCATAGATCACATTCTTGGATTTCTGGTGGAGACCATTTCTTGGTCTAAAATCCGTAGGTGTTAGCCTCTAGTATTATTGAAAATGGTCGCTCATGGCTATTTTCAAGGTCGCTCATGGCTATTTTCATAAAAAATGGGGGTTGTGTGGCCATTTATCATCGACTAGAGGCTCATACACCTCACCCCACATATGTTTCCTTGCCATAGATCACATTCTAGGATTTCTGGTGGAGACCATTTCTTGGTCAAAAATCCGTAGGTCTTAGCCTCTAATATTATTGAAAATGGTCGCTCATGGCTATTTTCATAAAAAAATGGGGGTTGTGTGGCCATTGATCGTCGACCAGAGGCTCATAAACCTCACCCCACATATGTTTCCTTGCCATAGATTACATTTTGGATTTCTGGTGGAAACCATTTCTTGGTCAAAAACTCGTACGTGTTAGCCTTCGGTATTATTGAAAATGTTCATTCATGGCTATTTTCGGCAAAATGGGGGTTGTGTGGCCATTGATCATCGACCAGAGGCTCGTACACCTCACCCCACATATGTTTCCTTGCCATAGATCACATTCTTGGATTTCTGGTGGAGACCATTTCTTGGTCCAAAATCCGTACGTGTTAGCCTTTGGTATTTTTGAAAATGGTCATTCATGGCTATTTTCGACAAAAATGGGGGTTGTGTGGCCATTGATCATCGACTAGAGGCTCATACACCTCACCCCACATATGTTTCCTTGCCATAGATCACATTCTTGGATTTCTGGTGGAGACCATTTCTTGGTCAAAAATCCGTAGGTGTTAGCCTTCGGTATTATTGAAAATGGTCGTTCATGGCTATTTTCGACAAAAATGGGGGTTGTGTGGCCATTGATCATCGACCAGACGCTCATACACCTCACCCCGCATATGTTTCCTTGCCATAGATCACATTCTTGGATTTCTGGTGGAGACCATTTCTTGGTCTAAAATCCATAGGTGTTAGCCTCTAGTATTATTGAAAATGGTCGCTCATGGCTATTTTCAAGGTCGCTCATGGCTATTTTCATAAAAAATGGGGGTTGTGTGGCCATTTATCATCGACTAGAGGCTCATAAACCTCACCCCACATATGTTTCCTTGCCATAGATTACATTCTTGGATTTCTGGTGGAAACCATTTCTTGGTTAAAAACTCGTACGTGTTAGCCTTCGGTATTATTGAAAATGGTCACTCATGGCTATTTTCGGCAAAATGGGGGTTGTGTGGCCATTGATCATCGACTAGAGGCTCATACACCTCACCCCACATATGTTTCCTTGCCATAGATCACATTCTTGGATTTCTGGTGGAGACCATTTCTTGGTCAAAAATCCGTAGGTGTTAGCCTTCGGTATTATTGAAAATGGTCGTTAATGGCTATTTTCGACAAAAATGGGGGTTGTGTGGCCATTGATCATCGACCAGACGCTCATACACCTCACCCCACATATGTTTCCTTGCCATAGATCACATTCTTGGATTTCTGGTGGAGACCATTTCTTGGTCTGAAATCCGTAGGTCTTAGCCTCTAGTATTATTGAAAATGGTCGCTCATGGCTATTTTCATAAAAAATGGGGGTTGTGTGGCCATTTATCGTCGACTAGAGGCTCATAAACCTCACCCCACATATGTATCCTTGCCATAGATCACATGCTTGGATTTCTGGTGGAGACCATTTCTTGGTTAAAAACTCGTACGTGTTAGCCTTCGGTATTATTGAAAATGGTCGTTCATGGCTATTTTCGGCAAAATGGGGGTTGTGTGGCCATTGATCATCGACCAGAGGCTCGTACACCTCACCCCACATATGTTTCCTTGCCATAGATCACATTCTTGGATTTCTGGTGGAGACCATTTCTTGGTCAAAAATCCGTACGTGTTAGCCTTTGGTATTTTTGAAAATGGTCATTCATGGCTATTTTCGACAAAAATGGGGGTTGTGTGGCCATTGATCATCGACTAGAGGCTCATACACCTCACCCCACATATGTTTCCTTGCCATAGATCACATTCTTGGATTTCTGGTGGAGACCATTTCTTGGTCAAAAATCCGTAGGTGTTAGCCTTCGGTATTATTGAAAATTGTCGTTCATGGCTATTTTCGGGAAAATGGGGGTTGTGTGGTATGAGCCTCTGGTCGATGATCAATGGCCACACAACCCCCATTTCCATTTATCATCGACCAGACGCTCATACACCTCACCCCACATATGTTTCCTTGCCATAGATCACATTCTTGGATTTCTGGTGGAGACCATTTCTTGGTCTAAAATCCGTAGGTGTTAGCCTCTAGTATTATTGAAAATGGTCGCTCATGGCTATTTTCATAAAAAATGGGGGTTGTGTGGCCATTTATCATCGACTAGAGGCTCATAAACCTCACCCCACATATGTTTCCTTGCCATAGATTACATTCTTGGATTTCTGGTGGAGACCATTTCTTGGTCAAAAATCCGTAGGTGTTAGCCTTCGATATTATTGAAAATGGTCGTTCATGGCTATTTTCGACAAAAATGGGGGTTGTGTGGCCATTGATCATCGACCAGAGGCTCATACACCTCACCCCACATATGTTTCCTTGCCATAGATCACATTCTTGGATTTCTGGTGGAGACCATTTCTTGGTCAAAAATCCGTAGGTGTTAGCCTTCGGTATTATTGTAAATGGCCATTCATGGCTATTTTCGACAAAAATGGGGGTTGTGTGGCCATTGATCATCGACCAGAGGCTCATACACCTCACCCCACATATGTTTCCTTGCCATAGATCACATTCTTGGATTTCTGGTGGAGACCATTTCTTGGTCAAAAATCCGTAGGTCTTAGCCTCTAATATTATTGAAAATGGTCGCTCATGGCTATTTTCAAGGTCGCTCATGGCTATTTTCATGAAAAATGGGGGATGTGTGGCCATTTATCATCGACTAGAGGCTCATAAATCTCACCCCACATATGTTTCCTTGCCATAGATTACATTCTTGGATTTCTGGTGGAAACCATTTCTTGGTTAAAAACTAGTACGTGTTAGCCTTCGGTATTATTGAAAATGGTCATTCATGGCTATTTTCCGCAAAATGGGGGTTGTGTGGCCAATGATCGTCGACCAGAGGCTCATACACCTCACCCCACATATGTTTCTTGTCGTAGATCACATTCTTGGATTTCTGGTGGAGACCATTTCTTGGTCAAAAATCCGTAGGTGTTAGCCTTCGATATTATTGAAAATGGTCGTTCATGGCTATTTTCGACAAAAATGGGGGTTGTGTGGCCATTGATCATCGACCAGAGGCTCATACACCTCACCCCACATATGTTTCCTTGCCATAGATCACATTCTTGGATTTCTGGTGGAGACCATTTCTTGGTCAAAAATCCGTAGGTGTTAGCCTTCGGTATTATTATAAATGGTCATTCATGGCTATTTTCGACAAAAATGGGGGTTGTGTGGCCATTGATCGTCGACCAGAGGCTCATACACCTCACCCCACATATGTTTCCTTGCCATAGATCACATTCTTGGATTTCTGGTGGAGACCATTTCTTGGTCAAAAATCCGTAGGTGTTAGCCTTCGGTATTATTGAAAATGGTCGTTAATGGCTATTTTCGACAAAAATGGGGGTTGTGTGGCCATTGATCATCGACCAGACGCTCATACACCTCACCCCACATATGTTTCCTTGCCATAGATCACATTCTTGGATTTCTGGTGGAGACCATTTCTTGGTCTGAAATCCGTAGGTCTTAGCCTCTAGTATTATTGAAAATGGTCGCTCATGGCTATTTTCATAAAAAATGGGGGTTGTGTGGCCATTTATCGTCGACTAGAGGCTCATAAACCTCACCCCACATATGTATCCTTGCCATAGATCACATGCTTGGATTTCTGGTGGAGACCATTTCTTGGTTAAAAACTCGTACGTGTTAGCCTTCGGTATTATTGAAAATGGTCGTTCATGGCTATTTTCGGCAAAATGGGGGTTGTGTGGCCATTGATCATCGACCAGAGGCTCGTACACCTCACCCCACATATGTTTCCTTGCCATAGATCACATTCTTGGATTTCTGGTGGAGACCATTTCTTGGTCAAAAATCCGTACGTGTTAGCCTTTGGTATTTTTGAAAATGGTCATTCATGGCTATTTTCGACAAAAATGGGGGTTGTGTGGCCATTGATCATCGACTAGAGGCTCATACACCTCACCCCACATATGTTTCCTTGCCATAGATCACATTCTTGGATTTCTGGTGGAGACCATTTCTTGGTCAAAAATCCGTAGGTGTTAGCCTTCGGTATTATTGAAAATTGTCGTTCATGGCTATTTTCGGGAAAATGGGGGTTGTTTGGTATGAGCCTCTGGTCGATGATCAATGGCCACACAACCCCCATTTCCATTTATCATCGACCAGACGCTCATACACCTCACCCCACATATGTTTCCTTGCCATAGATCACATTCTTGGATTTCTGGTGGAGACCATTTCTTGGTCTAAAATCCGTAGGTGTTAGCCTCTAGTATTATTGAAAATGGTCGCTCATGGCTATTTTCAAGGTCGCTCATGGCTATTTTCATAAAAAATGGGGGTTGTGTGGCCATTTATCATCGACTAGAGGCTCATAAACCTCACCCCACATATGTTTACTTGCCATAGATTACATTCTTGGATTTCTGGTGGAAACCATTTCTTGGTTAAAAACTCGTACGTGTTAGCCTTCGGTATTATTGAAAATGGTCATTCATGGCTATTTTCGGCAAAATGGGGGTTGTGTGGCCATTGATCGTCGACCAGAGGCTCATACACCTCACCCCACATATGTTTCCTTGTCGTAGATCACATTCTTGGATTTCTGGTGGAGACCATTTCTTGGTCAAAAATCAGTAGGTGTTAGCCTTCGATATTATTGAAAATGGTCGTTCATGGCTATTTTCGACAAAAATCGGGGTTGTGTGGCCATTGATCATCGACCAAAGGCTCATACACCTCACCCCACATATGTTACCTTGCCATAGATCACATTCTTGGATTTCTGGTGGAGACCATTTCTTGGTCAAAAATCCGTAGGTGTTAGCCTTCGGTATTATTGTAAATGGTCATTCATGGCTATTTTCGACAAAAATGGGGGTTGTGTGGCCATTGATCATCGACCAGAGGCTCATACACCTCACCCCACATATGTTTCCTTGCCATAGATCACATTCTTGGATTTCTAGTGGAGACCATTTCTTGGTCAAAAATCCGTAGGTCTTAGCCTCTAATATTATTGAAAATGGTCGCTCATGGCTATTTTTAAGGTCGCTCATGGCTATTTTCATAAAAAATGGGGGTTGTGTGGCCATTTATCATCGACTAGAGGCTCATAAACCTCACCCCACATATGTTTCCTTGCCATAGATTACATTCTTGGATTTCTGGTGGAAACCATTTCTTGGTTAAAAACTCGTACGTGTTAGCCTTCGGTATTATTGAAAATGGTCATTCATGGCTATTTTCGGCAAATTGGGGGTTGTGTGGCCATTGATCATCGACCAGAGGCTCATACACCTCACCCCACATATGTTTCCTTGCCATAGATCACATTCTTGGATTTCTGGTGGAGACCATTTCTTGGGCAAAAATCCGAATGTGTTAGCCTTTGGTATTTTTGAAAATTGTCATTCATGGCTATTTTCGACAAAAATGGGGGTTGTGTGGCCATTGATCTTCGAACAGAGGCTCATACACCTCACTACACATATGTTTCCTTGCCATAGATCACATTCTTGGATTTATGGTGGAGACCATTTCTTGGTCAAAAATCCGTAGGTGTTAGCCGTCAGTGTCATTGAAAATGGTCGTTCATGGCTATTTTCGACAAAAATTAGGGTTGTGTGGCCATTGATCATCGACCAGGGGCTCATACACCTCACCCCACATATGTTTCCTTGCCATAGATCACATTCTTGGATTTCTGGTGGAGACCATTTCTTGGTCAAAAATCCGTAGGTGTTAGCCTCTAGTATTATTGAAAATGGTCGCTCATGGCTATTTTCAAGGTCGCTCATGGCTATTTTCATAAAAAATGGGGGTTGTGTGGCCATTGATCATCGACCAGAGGCTCATACACCTCACCCCACATATGTTTCCTTGCCATAGATCACATTCTTGGATTTCTGGTGGAGACCATTTCTTGGTCAAAAATCCGTAGGAGTTAGCCTTCGGTATTACCACACAACCCCCAATTTTGTCAAAAATTGCCATGAACGACTATTTTCAATAATACCGAAGGCTAACACCTACGGATTTCTGACCAAGAAATGGTTTCCACCAGAAATCCAAGAATGTGATCTATGGCAAGGAAACATATGTGGGGTGAGGTGTATGAGCGTCTGGTCGATGATCAATGGCCACACAACCCCCATTTTTGTCGAAAATAGCGATGAACGACCATTTTCAATAATACCGAAGGCTAACACCTACGGATTTTTGACCAAGAAATGGTCTCCACCAGAAATCCAAGAATGTGATCTATGGCAAGGAAACATATGTAGGGTGAGGTGTATGAGCCTCTGGTCGATGATCAATGGCCACACAACCCCCATTTTTGTCGAAAATAGCCATGAACGACCATTTTCAATAATACCGAAGGCTAACACCTATGGATTTTTGACCAAGAAATGGTCTCCACCAGAAATCCAAGAATGTGATCTATGGCTAGGAAACATATGTGGGGTGAGGTGTATGAGCCTCTAGTCGATGATCAATGACCACACAACCCCCATTTTTGTCGAAAATAGCCATGAATGACCATTTTCAAAAATACCAAAGGCTAACACGTACGGATTTTTAACCAAGAAATGGTCTCCACCAGAAATCCAAGAATGTGATCTATGGCAAGGAAACATATGTGGGGTGAGGTGTACGAGCCTCTGGTCGATGATCAATGGCCACACAACCCCCATTTTGCCGAAAATAGCCATGAATGACCATTTTCAATAATACCGAAGGCTAACACGTACGAGTTTTTAACCAAGAAATGGTCTCCACCAGAAATCCAAGAATGTGATCTATGGCAAGGAAACATATGTGGGGTGAGGTGTATGAGCGTCTGGTCGATGATCAATGGTGTGGCCATTGATCATCGACTAGAGGCTCATACACCTCACCCCACATATGTTTCCTTGCCATAGATCACATTCTTGGATTTCTGGTGGAGACCATTTCTTGGTCAAAAATCCGTAGGTGTTAGCCTTCGGTATTATTGAAAATGGTCGTTCATTGCTATTTTCGACAAAAATGGGGGTTGTGTGGCCATTGATCATCGACCAGACGCTCATACACCTCACCCCACATATGTTTCCTTGCCATAGATCACATTCTTGGATTTCTGGTGGAGACCATTTCTTGGTCTAAAATCCATAGGTGTTAGCCTCTAGTATTATTGAAAATGGTCGCTCATGGCTATTTTCAAGGTCGCTCATGGCTATTTTCATAAAAAATGGGGGTTGTGTGGCCATTTATCATCGACTAGAGGCTCATAAACCTCACCCCACATATGTTTCCTTGCCATAGATTACATTCTTGGATTTCTGGTGGAAACCATTTCTTGGTTAAAAACTCGTACGTGTTAGCCTTCGGTATTATTGAAAATGGTCATTCATGGCTATTTTCGGCAAAATGGGGGTTGTGTGGCCATTGATCATCGACCAGAGGCTCGTACACCTCACCCCACATATGTTTCCTTGCCATAGATCACATTCTTGGATTTCTGGTGGAGACCATTTCTTGGTTAAAAATCCGTACGTGTTAGCCTTTGGTATTTTTGAAAATGGTCATTCATGGCTATTTTCGACAAAAATGGGGGTTGTGTGGCCATTGATCATCGACTAGAGGCTCATACACCTCACCCCACATATGTTTCCTTGCCATATATCACATTCTTGGATTTCTGGTGGAGACCATTTCTTGGTCAAAAATCCGTAGGTGTTAGCCTTCGGTATTATTGAAAATGGTCATTCATGGCTATTTTCGACAAAAATGGGGGTTGTGTGGCCATTGATCATCGACCAGACGCTCATACACCTCACCCCACATATGTTTCCTTGCCATAGATCACATTCTTGGATTTCTGGTGGAGACCATTTCTTGGTCTAAAATCCGTAGGTGTTAGCCTCTAGTATTATTGAAAATGGTCGCTCATGGCTATTTTCAAGGTCGCTCATGGCTATTTTCATAAAAAATGGGGGTTGTGTGGCCATTTATCATCGACTAGAGGCTCATAAACCTCACCCCACATATGTTTACTTGCCATAGATTACATTCTTGGATTTCTGGTGGAAACCATTTCTTGGTTAAAAACTCGTACGTGTTAGCCTTCGGTATTATTGAAAATGGTCGTTCATGGCTATTTTCGACAAAAATGGGGGTTGTGTGGCCATTGATCATAGACCAGAGGCTCATACACCTCACCCCACATATGTTTCCTTGCCATAGATCACATTCTTGGATTTATGGTGGAGACCATTTCTTGGTCAAAAATCCGTAGGTGTTAGCCTTCGGTATTATTGTAAATGGTCATTCATGGCTATTTTCGACAAAAATGGGGGTTGTGTGGCCATTGATCATCGACTAGAGGCTCATACACCTCACCCCACATATGTTTCCTTGCCATAGATCACATTCTTGGATTTCTGGTGGAGACCATTTCTTGGTCAAAAATCCGTAGGAGTTAGCCTTCGGTATTATTGAAAATGGTCGTTCATGGCTATTTTCGACAAAAATGGGGGTTGTGTGGCCATTGATCATCGACCAGAGGCTCATACACCTCACCCCACATATGTTTCCTTGCCATAGATCACATTCTTGGATTTCTGGTGGAGACCATTTCTTGGTTAAAAACTCGTACGTGTTAGCCTTCGGTATTATTGAAAATGGTCATTCATGGCTATTTTCGGCAAAATGGGGGTTGTGTGGCCATTGATCGTCGACCAGAGGCTCATACACCTCACCCCACATATGTTTCCTTGCCATAGATCACATTCTTGGATTTCTGGTGGAGACCATTTCTTGGTCAAAAATCCGTAGGTGTTAGCCTTCGATATTATTGAAAATGGTCGTTCATGGCTATTTTCGACAAAAATGGGGGTTGTGTGGCCATTGATATTCGACCAGAGGCTCATACACCTCACTACACATATGTTTCCTTGCCATAGATCACATTCTTGGATTTCTGGTGGAGACCATTTCTTGGTCAAAAATCCGTAGGTGTTAGCCTTCGGTATTATTGAAAATGGTCATTCATGGCTATTTTCGACAAAAATGGGGGTTCTGTGGCCATTGATCATCGACCAGACGCTCATACACCTCACCCCACATATGTTTCCTTGCCATAGATCACATTCTTGGATTTCTGGTGGAGACCATTTCTTGGTCAAAAATCCGTAGGTGTTAGCCTTCGGTATTATTGTAAATGGTCATTCATAGCTATTTTCGACAAAAATGGGGGTTGTGTGGCCATTGATCATCGACCAGAGGCTCATACACCTCACCCCACATATGTTTCCTTTCCATAGATCACATTCCTGGATTTCTGGTGGAGACCATTTCTTGGTCAAAAATCCGTAGGTCTTAGCCTCTAGTATTATTGAAAGTGGTCGTTCATGGCTATTTTCATAAAAAATGGGGGTTGTGTGGCCATTTATCATCGACTAGAGGCTCATAAACCTCACCCCACATATGTTTCCTTGCCATAGATTACATTCTTGGATTTCTGGTGGAAACCATTTCTTGGTTAAAAACTCGTACGTGTTAGCCTTCGGTATTATTGAAAATGGTCATTCATGGCTATTTTCAACAAAAATGGGGGTTGTGTGGCCATTAATCATCGACCAGAGGCTCATACACCTCACCCCACATATGTTTCGTTGCCATAGATCACATTTTTGGATTTCTGGTGGAGACCATTTCTTGGTCAAAAATCCGTAGGTGTTAGCCTTCAGTATTATTGAAAATGGTCATTCATGCCATTTCTTGGTTAAAAACTCGTACGTGTTAGCCTTCGGTATTATTGAAAATGGTCATTCATGGCTATTTTCGACAAAAATGGGGGTTGTGTGGCCATTGATCATCGACCAGAGGCTCGTACACCTCACCCCACATATGTTTCCTTGCCATAGATCACATTCTTGGATTTCTGGTGGAGACCATTTCTTGGTCTAAAATCCGTAGGTGTTAGCCTCTAGTATTATTGAAAATGGTCGCTCATGGCTATTTTCAAGGTCGCTCATGGCTATTTTCATAAAAATGGGGGTTGTGTGGCCATTGATCATCGACCAGAGGCTCATACACCTCACCCCACATATGTTTCCTTGCCATAGATCACATTCTTGGATTTCTGGTGGAGACCATTTCTTGGTCAAATATCTGTAGCTGTTAGCCTTCGGTATTATTGTAAATGGTCATTCATGGCTATTTTCGACAAAAATGGGGGTTGTGTGGCCATTGATCATCGACCAGACGCTCATACACCTCACCCCACATATGTTTCCTTGCCATAGATCACATTCTTGGATTTCTGGTGGAGACCATTTCTTGGTCTAAAATCCGTAGGTGTTAGCCTCTAGTATTATTGAAAATGGTCGCTCATGGCTATTTTCAAGGTCGCACATGGCTATTTTCATAAAAAATGGGGGTTGTGTGGCCATTTATCATCGACTAGAGGCTCATAAACCTCACCCCACATATGTTTCCTTGCCATAGATCACATTCTTGGATTTCTGGTGGAGACCATTTCTTGGTTAAAAACTCGTACGTGTTAGCCTTCGGTATTATTGAAAATGGTCGTTCATGGCTATTTTCGACAAAAATGGGGGTTGTGTGGCCATTGATCATCGACCAGAGGCTCATACACCTCACCCCACATATGTATCCTTGCCATAGATCACATTCTTGGATTTCTGATGGAGACCATTTCTTGGTCAAAAATCCGTAGGTGTTAGCCATCGATATTATTGAAAATGGTCATTCATGGCTATTTTCGGCAAAATGGGGGTTGTGTGGCCATTGATCATCGATCAGACGCTCATAGACCTCACCCCACATATGTTTCCTTGCCATAGATCACATTCTTGGATTTCTGGTGGAGACCATTTCTTGGTCAAAAATCCGTAGGTCTTAGCCTCTAATATTATTGAAAATGGTCGCTCATGGCTATTTTCATAAAAAAATGGGGGTTGTGTGGCCATTTATCATCGACTAGAGGCTCATAAATCTCACCCCACATATGTTTCCTTGCCATAGATCACATTCTTGGATTTCTGGTGGAGACCATTTCTTGGTCAAAAATCCGTAGGTGTTAGCCTTCGGTATTATTGAAAATGGTCGTTCATGGCTATTTTCGACAATAATGGGGGTTGTGTGGCCATTGATCATGGACCAGACGCTCATACACCTCACCCCACATATGTTTCCTTGCCATAGATCACATTCTTGGATTTCTGGTGGAGACCATTTCTTTGTCTAAAATCTGTAGGTGTTAGCCTCTTGTATTATTGAAAATGGTCGCTCATGGCTATTTTCAAGGTCGCTCATGGATATTTTCATAAAAAATGGGGGTTGTGTGGCCATTTATCATCGACTAGAGGCTCATAAACCTCACCCCACATATGTTTCCTTGCCATAGATTACATTCTTGGATTTCTGGTGGAAACCATTTCTTGGTTAAAAACTCGTACGTGTTAGCCTTCGGTATTCTTGAAAATGGTCATTCATGGCTATTTTCGGCAAAATGGGGGTTGTGTGGCCATTGATCGTCGACCAGAGGCTCATACACCTCACCCCACATATGTTTCCTTGTCGTAGATCACATTCTTGGATTTCTGGTGGAGACCATTTCTTGGTCAAAAATCCGTACGTGTTAGCCTTTGGTATTTTTGAAAATGGTCATTCATGGCTATTTTCGACAAAAATGGGGGTTGTGTGGCCATTGATCATCGACTAGAGGCTCATACACCTCACCCCACATATGTTTCCTTGCCATAGATCACATTCTTGGATTTCTGGTGGAGACCATTTCTTGGTCAAAAATCCGTAGGTGTTAGCCTTCGATATTATTGAAAATGGTCGTTCATGGCTATTTTCGACAAAAATGGGGGTTGTGTGGCCATTGATCATCGACCAGACGCTCATACACCTCACCCCACATATGTTTCCTTGCCATAGATCACATTCTTGGATTTCTGGTGGAGACCATTTCTTGGTCTAAAATCCGTAGGTGTTAGCCTCTAGTATTATTGAAAATGGTCGCTCATGGCTATTTTCAAGGTCGCTCATGGCTATTTTCATAAAAAATAGGGGTTGTGTGGCCATTGATCATCGACCAGAGGCTCATACACCTCACCCCACATATGTTTCCTTGCCATAGATCACATTCTTGGATTTCTGGTGGAGACCATTTCTTGGTCAAAAATCCGTAGGTGTTAGCCTTCGGTATTATTGTAAATGGTCATTCATGGCTATTTTCGACAAAAATGGGGGTTGTGTGGCCATTGATCATCGACCAGAGGCTCATTCACCTCACCCCACATATGTTTCCTTGCCATAGATCACATTCTTGGATTTCTGGTGGAGACCATTTCTTGGTCAAAAATCCGTAGGTGTTAGCCTTCAGTGTCATTGAAAATGGTCGTTCATGGCTATTTTCGACAAAAATTAGGGTTGTGTGGCCATTGATCGTCGACCAGAGGCTCATACACCTCACCCCACATATGTTTCCTTGCCATAGATCACATTTTTGGATTTCTGGTGGAGACCATTTCTTGGGCAAAAATCCGTAGGTGTTAGCCTTTGGTATTTTTGAAAATGGTCATTCATGGCTATTTTCGACAAAAATGGGGGTTGTGTGGCCATTGATTTTCGACCAGAGGCTCATAAACCTCACCCCACATATGTTTCCTTGCCATAGATTACATTCTTGGATTTATGGTGGAGACCATTTCTTGGTCAAAAATCCGTAGGTGTTAGCCTTCAGTGTCATTGAAAATGGTCGTTCATGGCTATTTTCATAAAAAAATGGGGGTTGTGTGGCCATTGATCATCGACCAGAGGCTCATACACCTCACCCCACATATGTTTCCTTGTCGTAGATCACATTCTTGGATTTCTGGTGGAGACCATTTCTTGGTCAAAAATCCGTAGGTGTTAGCCTTCGATATTATTGAAAATGGTCGTTCATGGCTATTTTCGACAAAAATGGGGGTTGTGTGGCCATTGATCTTCGACCAGAGGCTCATACATCTCACTACACATATGTTTCCTTGCCATAGATCACATTCTTGGATTTATTGTGGAGACCATTTCTTGGTCAAAAATCCGTAGGTGTTAGCCTTCAGTGTCATTGAAAATGGTCGTTCATGGCTATTTTCGACAAAAATTAGGGTTGTGTGGCCATTGATCGTCGACCAGAGGCTCATACACCTCACCCCACATATGTTTCCTTGCCAAAGATCACATTCTTGGATTTCTGGTGGAGACCATTTCTTGGGCAAAAATCCATAGGTGTTAGCCTTTGGTATTTTTGAAAATGGTCATTCATGGCTATTTTCGACAAAAATGGGGGTTGTGTGGCCATTGATCTTCGACCAGAGGCTCATAAACCTCACCCCACATATGTTTCCTTGCCATAGATTACATTCTTGGATTTATGGTGGAGACCATTTCTTGGTCAAAATACGTAGGTGTTAGCCTTCAGTGTCATCGAAAATGGTCGTTCATGGCTATTTTCATAAAAAATGGGGGTTGTGTGGCCATTGATCATCGACCAGAGGCTCGTACACCTCACCCCACATATGTTTCCTTGCCATAGATCACATTCTTGGATTTCTGGTGGAGACCATTTCTTGGTCAAAAATCCGTAGGTGTTAGCCTTCGGTATTATTGAAAATGGTCGTTCATGGCTATTTTCGACAAAAATGGGGGTTGTGTGGCCATTGATCATCGACCAGACGCTCATACACCTCACCCCACATATGTTTCCTTGCCATAGATCACATTCTTGGATTTCTGGTGGAGACCATTTCTTGGTCAAAAATCCGTAGGTGTTAGCCTCTAGTATTATTGAAAATGGTCGCTCATGGCTATTTTCAAGGTCGCTCATGGCTATTTTCATAAAAAATTGGGGTTGTGTGGCCATTTATCATCGACTAGAGGCTCATAAATCTCACCCCACATATGTTTCCTTGCCATAGATCACATTCTTGGATTTCTGGTGGAGACCATTTCTTGGTCAAAAATCCGTAGGTGTTAGCCTTCGGTATTATTGAAAATGGTCGTTCATGGCTATTTTCGACAAAAATGGGGGTTGTGTGGCCATTGATCATCGACCAGACGCTCATACACCTCACCCCACATATGTTTCCTTGCCATAGATCACATTCTTGGATTTCTGGTGGAGACCATTTCTTGGTCAAAAATCCGTACGTGTTAGCCTTTGGTATTTTTGAAAATGGTCATTCATGGCTATTTTCGACAAAAATGGGGGTTGTGTGGCCATTGATCATCGACTAGAGGCTCATACACCTCACCCCACATATGTTTCCTTGCCATAGATCACATTCTTGGATTTCTGGTGGAGACTATTTCTTGGTCAAAAATCCGTAGGTGTTAGCCTTCGATATTATTGAAAATGGTCGTTCATGGCTATTTTCGACAAAAATGGGGGTTGTGTGGCCATTGATCATCGACCAGACGCTCATACACCTCACCCCACATATGTTTCCTTGCCATAGATCACATTCTTGGATTTCTGGTGGAGACCATTTCTTGGTCTAAAATCCGTAGGTGTTAGCCTCTAGTATTATTGAAAATGGTCGCTCATGGCTATTTTCAAGGTCGCTCATGGCTATTTTCATAAAAAATAGGGGTTGTGTGGCCATTGATCATCGACCAGAGGCTCATACACCTCACCCCACATATGTTTCCTTGCCATAGATCACATTCTTGGATTTCTGGTGGAGACCATTTCTTGGTCAAAAATCCGTAGGTGTTAGCCTTCGGTATTATTGTAAATGGTCATTCATGGCTATTTTCGACAAAAATGGGGGTTGTGTGGCCATTGATCATCGACCAGAGGCTCATTCACCTCACCCCACATATGTTTCCTTGCCATAGATCACATTCTTGGATTTCTGGTGGAGACCATTTCTTGGTCAAAAATCCGTAGGTGTTAGCCTTCAGTGTCATTGAAAATGGTCGTTCATGGCTATTTTCGACAAAAATTAGGGTTGTGTGGCCATTGATCGTCGACCAGAGGCTCATACACCTCACCCCACATATGTTTCCTTGCCATAGATCACATTTTTGGATTTCTGGTGGAGACCATTTCTTGGGCAAAAATCCGTAGGTGTTAGCCTTTGGTATTTTTGAAAATGGTCATTCATGGCTATTTTCGACAAAAATGGGGGTTGTGTGGCCATTGATTTTCGACCAGAGGCTCATAAACCTCACCCCACATATGTTTCCTTGCCATAGATTACATTCTTGGATTTATGGTGGAGACCATTTCTTGGTCAAAAATCCGTAGGTGTTAGCCTTCAGTGTCATTGAAAATGGTCGTTCATGGCTATTTTCATAAAAAAATGGGGGTTGTGTGGCCATTGATCATCGACCAGAGGCTCATACACCTCACCCCACATATGTTTCCTTGTCGTAGATCACATTCTTGGATTTCTGGTGGAGACCATTTCTTGGTCAAAAATCCGTAGGTGTTAGCCTTCGATATTATTGAAAATGGTCGTTCATGGCTATTTTCGACAAAAATGGGGGTTGTGTGGCCATTGATCTTCGACCAGAGGCTCATACATCTCACTACACATATGTTTCCTTGCCATAGATCACATTCTTGGATTTATTGTGGAGACCATTTCTTGGTCAAAAATCCGTAGGTGTTAGCCTTCAGTGTCATTGAAAATGGTCGTTCATGGCTATTTTCGACAAAAATTAGGGTTGTGTGGCCATTGATCGTCGACCAGAGGCTCATACACCTCACCCCACATATGTTTCCTTGCCAAAGATCACATTCTTGGATTTCTGGTGGAGACCATTTCTTGGGCAAAAATCCATAGGTGTTAGCCTTTGGTATTTTTGAAAATGGTCATTCATGGCTATTTTCGACAAAAATGGGGGTTGTGTGGCCATTGATCTTCGACCAGAGGCTCATAAACCTCACCCCACATATGTTTCCTTGCCATAGATTACATTCTTGGATTTATGGTGGAGACCATTTCTTGGTCAAAATACGTAGGTGTTAGCCTTCAGTGTCATCGAAAATGGTCGTTCATGGCTATTTTCATAAAAAATGGGGGTTGTGTGGCCATTGATCATCGACCAGAGGCTCGTACACCTCACCCCACATATGTTTCCTTGCCATAGATCACATTCTTGGATTTCTGGTGGAGACCATTTCTTGGTCAAAAATCCGTAGGTGTTAGCCTTCGGTATTATTGAAAATGGTCGTTCATGGCTATTTTCGACAAAAATGGGGGTTGTGTGGCCATTGATCATCGACCAGACGCTCATACACCTCACCCCACATATGTTTCCTTGCCATAGATCACATTCTTGGATTTCTGGTGGAGACCATTTCTTGGTCAAAAATCCGTAGGTGTTAGCCTCTAGTATTATTGAAAATGGTCGCTCATGGCTATTTTCAAGGTCGCTCATGGCTATTTTCATAAAAAATTGGGGTTGTGTGGCCATTTATCATCGACTAGAGGCTCATAAATCTCACCCCACATATGTTTCCTTGCCATAGATCACATTCTTGGATTTCTGGTGGAGACCATTTCTTGGTCAAAAATCCGTAGGTGTTAGCCTTCGGTATTATTGAAAATGGTCGTTCATGGCTATTTTCGACAAAAATGGGGGTTGTGTGGCCATTGATCATCGACCAGACGCTCATACACCTCACCCCACATATGTTTCCTTGCCATAGATCACATTCTTGGATTTCTGGTGGAGACCATTTCTTGGTCTAAAATCCGTAGGTGTTAGCCTCTAGTATTATTGAAAATGGTCGCTCATGGCTATTTTCAAGGTCGCTCATGGCTATTTTCATAAAAAATGGGGGTTGTGTGGCCATTGATCATCGACCACAGGCTCATACACCTCACCCCACATATGTTTCCTTGCCATAGATCACATTCTTGGATTTTTGGTGGAGACCATTTCTTGGTCAAAAATCCGTAGGTGTTAGCCTTCGGTATTATTGTAAATGGTCATTCATGGCTATTTTCGACAAAAATGGGGGTTGTGTGGCCATTGATCATCGACCAGACGCTCATACAACTCACCCCACATATGTTTCCTTGCCATAGATCACATTCTTGGATTTCTGGTGGAGACCATTTCTTGGTCTAAAATCCGTAGGTGTTAGCCTCTAGTATTATTGAAAATGGTCGCTCATGGCTATATTCAAGGTCGCTCATGGCTATTTTCATAAAAAAATGGGGGTTGTGTGGCCATTTATCATCGACTAGAGGCTCATAAACCTCACCCCACATATGTTTCCTTGCCATAGATCACATTCTTGGATTTCTGGTGGAGACCATTTCTTGGTTAAAAACTCGTACGTGTTAGCCTTCGGTATTATTGAAAATGGTCATTCATGGCTATTTTCGGCAAAATGGGGGTTGTGTGGCCATTGATCGTCGACCAGAGGCTCGTACACCTCACCCCACATATGTTTCCTTGCCATAGATCACATTCTTGGATTTCTGGTGGAGACCATTTCTTGGTCAAAAATCCGTAGGTGTTAGCCTTCGGTATTATTGAAAATGGTCGTTCATGGCTATTTTCGACAAAAATGGGGGTTGTGTGGCCATTGATCATCGACCAGACGCTCATACACCTCACCCCACATATGTTTCCTGGCCATAGATCACATTCTTGGATTTCTGGTGGAGACCATTTCTTGGTCAAAAATCCGTACGTGTTAGCCTTTGGTATTTTTGAAAATGGTCATTCATGGCTATTTTCGACAAAAATGGGGGTTGTGTGGCCATTGATCATCGACTAGAGGCTCATACACCTCACCCCACATATGTTTCCTTGCCATAGATCACATTCTTGGATTTCTGGTGAAGACCATTTCTTGGTCAAAAATCCGTAGGTCTTAGCCTCTAGTATTATTGAAAATGGTCGCTCATGGCTATTTTCATAAAAAATGGGGGTTGTGTGGCCATTTATCATCGACTAGAGGCTCATAAACCTCACCCCACATATGTTTCCTTGCCATAGATCACATTCTTGGATTTCTGGTGGAGACCATTTCTTGGTTAAAAACTCGTACGTGTTAGCCTTCGGTATTATTGAAAATGGTCGTTCATGGCTATTTTCGGCAAAATGGGGGTTGTGTGGCCATTGATCATCGACCAGAGGCTCGTACACCTCACCCCACATATGTTTCCTTGCCATAGATCACATTCTTGGATTTCTGGTGGAGACCATTTCTTGGTCAAAAATCCGTAGGTGTTAGCCTTCGGTATTATTGTAAATGGTCATTCATGGCTATTTTCGACAAAAATGGGGGTTGTGTGGCCATTGATCATCGACCAGAGGCTCATACACCTCACCCCACATATGTTTCCTTGTCGTAGATCACATTCTTGGATTTCTGGTGGAGACCATTTCTTGGTCTAAAATCCGTAGGTGTTAGCCTCTAGTATTATTGAAAATGGTCGCTCATGGCTATTTTCAAGGTCGCTCATGGCTATTTTCATAAAAAATGGGGGTTGTGTGGCCATTTATCATCGACTAGAGGCTCATAAACCTCACCCCACATATGTTTCCTTGCCATAGATTACATTCTTGGATTTCTGGTGGAAACCACTTCTTGGTTAAAAACTCGTACGTGTTAGCCTTCGGTATTATTGAAAATGGTCATTCATGGCTATTTTCGGCAAAATGGGGGTTGTGTGGCCATTGATCATCGACCAGAGGCTCGTACACCTCACCCCACATATGTTTCCTTGCCATAGATCACATTCTTGGATTTCTGGTGGAGACCATTTCTTGGTTAAAAATCCGTACGTGTTAGCCTTTGGTATTTTTGAAAATGGTCATTCATGGCTATTTTCGACAAAAATGGGGGTTGTGTGGCCATTGATCATCGACTAGAGGCTCATACACCTCACCCCACATATGTTTCCTTGCCATAGATCACATTCTTGGATTTCTGGTGGAGACCATTTCTTGGTCAAAAATCCGTAGGTCTTAGCCTCTAGTATTATTGAAAATGGTCGCTCATGGCTATTTTCATAAAAAATGGGGGTTGTGTGGCCATTTATCATCGACTAGAGGCTCATAAACCTCACCCCACATATGTTTCCTTGCCATAGATCACATTCTTGGATTTCTGGTGGAGACCATTTCTTGGTTAAAAACTCGTACGTGTTAGCCTTCGGTATTATTGAAAATGGTCGTTCATGGCTATTTTCGGCAAAATGGGGGTTGTGTGGCCATTGATCATCGACTAGAGGCTCGTACACCTCACCCCACATATGTTTCCTTGCCATAGATCACATTCTTGGATTTCTGGTGGAGACCATTTCTTGGTCAAAAATCCGTAGGTGTTAGCCTTCGGTATTATTGTAAATGGTCATTCATGGCTATTTTCGACAAAAATGGGGGTTGTGTGGCCATTGATCATCGACCAGAGGCTCATACACCTCACCCCACATATGTTTCCTTGTCGTAGATCACATTCTTGGATTTCTGGTGGAGACCATTTCTTGGTCTAAAATCCGTAGGTGTTAGCCTCTAGTATTATTGAAAATGGTCGCTCATGGCTATTTTCAAGGTCGCTCATGGCTATTTTCATAAAAAATGGGGGTTGTGTGGCCATTTATCATCGACTAGAGGCTCATAAACCTCACCCCACATATGTTTCCTTGCCATAGATTACATTCTTGGATTTCTGGTGGAAACCACTTCTTGGTTAAAAACTCGTACGTGTTAGCCTTCGGTATTATTGAAAATGGTCATTCATGGCTATTTTCGGCAAAATGGGGGTTGTGTGGCCATTGATCATCGACCAGAGGCTCGTACACCTCACCCCACATATGTTTCCTTGCCATAGATCACATTCTTGGATTTCTGGTGGAGACCATTTCTTGGTTAAAAATCCGTACGTGTTAGCCTTTGGTATTTTTGAAAATGGTCATTCATGGCTATTTTCGACAAAAATGGGGGTTGTGTGGCCATTGATCATCGACTAGAGGCTCATACACCTCACCCCACATATGTTTCCTTGCCATAGATCACATTCTTGGATTTCTGGTGGAGACCATTTCTTGGTCAAAAATCCGTAGGTCTTAGCCTCTAGTATTATTGAAAATGGTCGCTCATGGCTATTTTCATAAAAAATGGGGGTTGTGTGGCCATTTATCATCGACTAGAGGCTCATAAACCTCACCCCACATATGTTTCCTTGCCATAGATCACATTCTTGGATTTCTGGTGGAGACCATTTCTTGGTTAAAAACTCGTACGTGTTAGCCTTCGGTATTATTGAAAATGGTCGTTCATGGCTATTTTCGGCAAAATGGGGGTTGTGTGGCCATTGATCATCGACCAGAGGCTCGTACACCTCACCCCACATATGTTTCCTTGCCATAGATCACATTCTTGGATTTCTGGTGGAGACCATTTCTTGGTCAAAAATCCGTAGGTGTTAGCCTTCGGTATTATTGTAAATGGTCATTCATGGCTATTTTCGACAAAATGGGGGTTGTGTGGCCATTGATCATCGACCAGAGGCTCATACACCTCACCCCACATATGTTTCCTTGTCGTAGATCACATTCTTGGATTTCTGGTGGAGACCATTTCTTGGTCTAAAATCCGTAGGTGTTAGCCTCTAGTATTATTGAAAATGGTCGCTCATGGCTATTTTCAAGGTCGCTCATGGCTATTTTCATAAAAATGGGGGTTGTGTGGCCATTTATCATCGACTAGAGGCTCATAAACCTCACCCCACATATGTTTCCTTGCCATAGATTACATTCTTGGATTTCTGGTGGAAACCACTTCTTGGTTAAAAACTCGTACGTGTTAGCCTTCGGTATTATTGAAAATGGTCATTCATGGCTATTTTCGGCAAAATGGGGGTTGTGTGGACATTGATCGTCGACCAGAGGCTCATACAACTCACCCCACATATGTTTCCTTGTCGTAGGTCACATTCTTGGATTTCTGGTGGAGACCATTTCTTGGTCAAAAATCCATACGTGTTAGCCTTTGGTATTTTTGAAAATGGTCATTCATGGCTATTTTCGACAAAAATGGGGGTTGTGTGGCCATTGATCATCGACTAGAGGCTCATACACCTGACCCCACATATGTTTCCTTGCCATAGATCACATTCTTGGATTTCTGGTGGAGACCATTTCTTGGTCAAAAATCCGTACGTGTTAGCCTTCGGTATTATTGAAAATGGTCGTTCATGGCTATTTTGGACAAAAATGGGGGTTGTGTGGCCATTGATCATCGACCAGACGCTCATACACCTCACCCCACATATGTTTCCTTGCCATAGATCACATTCTTGGATTTCTGGTGGAGACCATTTCTTGGTTAAAAACTCGTACGTATTAGCCTTCGGTATTATTGAAAATGGTCATTCATGGCTATTTTCGGCAAAATGGGGGTTGTGTGGCCATTGATCATCGACCAGAGGCTCGTACACCTCACCCCACATATGTTTCCTTGTCATAGATCACATTCTTGGATTTCTGGTGGAGACCATTTCTTGGGCAAAAATCCGAATGTGTTAGCCTTTGGTATTTTTGAAAATGGTCATTCATGGCTATTTTCGACAAAAATGGGGGTTGTGTGGCCATTGATCATCGACTAGAGGCTCATACACCTCACCCCACATATGTTTCCTTGCCATAGATCACATTCTTGGATTTCTGGTGGAGACCATTTCTTGGTCAAAAATCCGTAGGTGTTAGCCTTCAGTGTCATTGAAAATGGTCGTTCATGGCTATTTTCGACAAAAATTAGGGTTGTGTGGCCATTGATCGTCGACCAGAGGCTCATCAACCTCACCCCACATATGTTTCCTTGCCATAGATCACATTCTTGGATTTCTGGTGGAGACCATTTCTTGGTCAAAAACTCGTACGTGTTAGCCTTCGGTATTATTGAAAATGGTCGTTCATGGCTATTTTCAGCAAAATGGGGGTTCTGTGGCCATTGATCATCGACCAGAGGCTCGTACACCTCACCCCACATATGTTTCCTTGCCATAGATCACATTCTTGGATTTCTGGTGGAGACCATTTCTTGGTCAAAAATCCGTAGGTGTTAGCCTTCGGTATTATTGAAAATGGTCGTTCATGGCTATTTTCGGCAAAATGGGGGTTCTGTGGCCATTGATCATCGACCAGAGGCTTGTACACCTCACCCCACATATGTTTCCTTGCCATAGATCACATTCTTGGATTTCTGGTGGAGACCATTTCTTGGTCAAAAATCCGTAGGTGTTAGCCTTCGGTATTATTGAAAATGGTCATTCATGGCTATTTTCGGCAAAATGGGGGTTGTGTGGCCATTGATCGTCGACTAGAGGCTCATACACCTCACCCCACATATGTTTCCTTGTCGTAGATCACATTCTTGGATTTCTGGTGGAGACCATTTCTTTGTCAAAAATCCGTAGGTCTTAGCCTCTAGTATTATTGAAAATGGTCGCTCATGGCTATTTTCATAAAAAATGGGGGTTGTGTGGCCATTGATCATCGACCAAGCCATGAACGACCATTTTCAAAAATACCAAAGGCTAACACGTACGGATTTTTGACCAAGAAATGGTCTCCACCAGAAATCCAAGAATGTGATCTATGGCAAGGAAACATATGTGGGGTGAGGTTTATGAGCCTCTAGTCGATGATAAATGGCCACACAACCCCCATTTTTTATGAAAATAGCCATGAGCGACCATTTTCAATAATACTAGAGGCTAACACCTACAAATTTTAGACCAAGAAATGGTCTCCACCAAAAATCCAAGAATGTGATCTATGGCAAGGAAACATATGTGGGGTGAGGTGTATGAGCGTCTGGTCGATGATCAATGGCCACACAACCCCCATTTTTGTCGAAAATAGCCATGAACGACCATTTTCAATAATACCGAAGGCTAACACCTACGGATTTTTGATCAAGAAATGGTCTCCACCAGAAATCCAAGAATGTGATCTATGGCAAGGAAACATATGTGGGGTGAGGTGTATGAGCCTCTGGTCGATGATCAATGGCCACACAACCCCCATTTTTGTCGAAAATAGCCATGAACGACCATTTTCAATAATATCGAAGGCTAACACCTACGGATTTTTGACCAAGAAATGGTCTCCACCAGAAATCCAAGAATGTGATCTATGGCAAGGAAACATATGTGGGGTGAGGTGTATGAGCCTCTGGTCGACGATCAATGGCCACACAACCCTAATTTTTGTCGAAAATAGCCATGAACGACCATTTTCAATAATACCGAAGGCTAACACGTACGAGTTTTTAACCAAGAAATGGTTTCCACCAGAAATCCAAGAATGTAATCTATGGCAAGGAAACATATGTGGGGTGACGTGTATGAGCCTCTGGTCGACGATCAATGGCCACACAACCCTAATTTTTGTCGAAAATAGCCATGAACGACCATTTTCAATGACACTGAAGGCTAACACCTACGGATTTTTGACCAAGAAATGGTCTCCACCATAAATCCAAGAATGTAATCTATGGCAAGGAAACATATGTGGGGTGAGGTTTATGAGCCTCTAGTCGAAGATCAATGGCCACACAACCCCCATTTTTGTCGAAAATAGCCATGAATGACCATTTTCAAAAATACCAAAGGCTAACACCTACGGATTTTTGCCCAAGAAATGGTCTCCACCAGAAATCCAAGAATGTGATCTATGGCAAGGAAACATATGTGGGGTGAGGTGTATGAGCCTCTGGTCAACGATCAATGGCCACACAACCCTAATTTTTGTCGAAAATAGCCATGAACGACCATTTTCAATGACACTGAAGGCTAACACCTACGGATTTTTGACCAAGAAATGGTCTCCACCATAAATCCAAGAATGTGATCTATGGCAAGGAAACATATGTGTAGTGAGGTGTATGAGCCTTTGGTCGAAGATCAATGGCCACACAACCCCCATTTTTGTCGAAAATAGCCATGAATGACCATTTACAATAATACCGAAGGCTAACACCTACGGATTTTTGACCAAGAAATGGTCTCCACCAGAAATCCAAGAATGTGATCTATGGCAAGGAAACATATGTGGGGTGAGGTGTACGAGCCTCTGGTCGATCATCAATGGCCACACAACCCCCATTTTTGTCGAAAATAGCCATGAACGACCATTTTCAATGACACTGAAGGCTATCACCTACGGATTTTTGACCAAGAAATGGTCTCCACCAGAAATCCAAGAATGTGATCTATGGCAAGGAAACATATGTGGGGTGAGGTGTACGAGCCTCTGGTCGATGATCAATGGCCACACAACCCCCATTTTGCCGAAAATAGCCATGAACGACCATTTTCAATAATACCGAAGGCTAACACGTACGAGTATTTAACCAAGAAATGGTCTCCACCAGAAATCCAAGAATGTGATCTATGGCAAGGAAACATATGTGGGGTGAGGTTTATGAGCCTCTAGTCGATGATAAATGGCCACACAACCCCCATTTTTTATGAAAATAGCCATGAGCGACCTTGAAAATAGCCATGAGCGACCATTTTCAATAATACTAGAGGCTAACACCTACGGATTTTAGGCCAAGAAATGGTCTCCACCAGAAATCCAAGAATGTGATCTACGACAAGGAAACATATGTGGGGTGAGGTGTATGAGCCTCTGGTCGACGATCAATGGCCACACAACCCCCATTTTGCCGAAAATAGCCATGAACGACCATTTTCAATAATACCGAAGGCTAACACGTACGAGTTTTTGACCAAGAAATGGTCTCCACCAAAAATCCAAGAATGTGATCTATGGCAAGGAGACATATGTGGGGTGAGATTTATGAGCCTCTAGTCGATGATAAATGGCCACACAACCCGCATTTTGCTGAAAATAGCCATCAATGACCATTTTCAATAATACCGAAGGCTAACACCTACGGATTTTTGACCAAGAAATGGTCTCCACCAGAAATCCAAGAATGTGATCTATGGCAAGGAAACATATGTGGGGTGAGGTGTATGAGCCTCTTGTCGACGATCAATGGCCACACAACCCTAATTTTTGTCGAAAATAGCCATGAACGACCATTTTCAATGACACTGAAGGCTAACACCTACGAATTTTTGACCAAGAAATGGTCTCCACCATAAATCCAAGAATGTGATCTATGGCAAGGAAACATATGTGGGGTGAGGTGTATGAGCGTCTGGTCGATGATCAATGGCCACACAACCCCCATTTTGGTCTAAAATAGCCATGAACGACCATTTTCAATAATATCGAAGGCTAACACCTACGGATTTTTGACCAAGAAATGGTCTCCACCAGAAATCCAAGAATGTGATCTACGACAAGGAAACATATGTGGGGTGAGGTGTATGAGCCTCTGGTCGACGATCAAAGGCCACACAACCCCCATTTTTGTCGAAAATAGCCATGAATGACCATTTTCAAAAATACCAAAGGCTAACACGTACGGATTTTTGACCAAGAAATGGTCTCCACCAGAAATCCAAGAATGTGATCTATGGCAAGGAAACATATGTGGGGTGAGGTGTATGAGCCTCTGGTCGATGATGAATGGCCACACAACCCCCATTTTTGTCGAAAATAGCCATGAATGACCATTTACAATAATACCGAAGGCTAACACCTACGGATTTTTGACCAAGAAATGGTCTCCACCAGAAATCCAAGAATGTGATCTATGGCAAGGAAACATATGTGGGGTGAGGTGTATGAGCCTCTGGTCGATGATCAATGGCCACACAACCCCCATTTTTGTCGAAAATAGCCATGAACGACCATTTTCAATAATACCGAAGGCCAACACGTACGAGTTTTTGACCAAGAAATGGTCTCTACCAAAAATCCAAGAATGTGATCTATGGCAAGGAAACATATGTGTAGTGAGGTGTACGAGCCTCTGGTCGATGATCAAGGGCCACACAACCCCCATTTTTGTCGAAAATAGCCATGAATGACCATTTTCAATAATACCGAAGGCTAACACCTACGGATTTTTGACCGAGAAATGGTCTCCACCAGAAATCCAAGAATGTGATCTATGGCAAGGAAACATATGTGGGGTGAGGTGTACGAGCCTCTGGTCGATGATCAATGGCCACAGAACCCCCATTTTGCCGAAAATAGCCATGAACGACCATTTTCAATAATACCGAAGGCTAACACGTACGAGTTTTTGACCAAGAAATGGTCTCCACCAAAAATCCAAGAATGTGATCTATGGCAAGGAAACATATGTGTAGTGAGGTGTACGAGCCTTTGGTTGATGATCAATGGCCACACAACCCCCATTTTTGTCAAAAATAGCCATGAATGACCATTTTCAATAATACCGAAGGCTAACACCTACGGATTTTTGACCAAGAAATGGTCTCCACCAGAAATCCAAGAATGTGATCTATGGCAAGGAAACATATGTGGGGTGGGGTGTACGAGCCTCTGGTCGATGATCAATGGCCACACAACCCCCATTTTGCCGAAAATAGCCATGAACGACCATTTTCAATAATACCGAAGGCTAACACGTACGAGTTTTTAACCAAGAAATGGTCTCCACCAGAAATCCAAGAATGTGATCTATGGCAAGGAAACATATGTGGGGTGAGGTTTATGAGCCTCTAGTCGATGATAAATGGCCACGCAACCCCCATTTTTTATGAAAATAGCCATGAGCGACCTTGAAAATAGCCATGAGCGACCATTTTCAATAATACAAGAGGCTAACACATACGGATTTTAGACCAAGAAATGGTCTCCACCAGAAATCCAAGAATGTGATCAATGGCAAGGAAACATATGTGGGGTGAGGTGTATGAGCGTCTGGTCGATGATCAATGGCCACACAACCCCCATTTTTGTCGAAAATAGCCATGAACGACCATTTTCAATAATACCGAAGGCTAACACCTACGGATTTTTGACCAAGAAATGGTCTCCACCAGAAATCCAAGAATGTGATCTATGGCAAGGAAACATATGTGGGGTGAGGTGTATGAGCCTCTGGTCGACGATCAATGGCCACACAACCCTAATTTTTGTCGAAAATAGCCATGAACGACCATTTTCAATGACACTGAAGGCTAACACCTACGGATTTTTGACCAAGAAATGGTCTCCACCAGAAATCCAAGAATGTGATCTACGACAAGGAAACATATGTGGGGTGAGGTGTATGAGCCTCTGGTCGACGATCAATGGCCACACAACCCCCATTTTGCCGAAAATAGCCATGAATGATCATTTTCAATAATATCGAAGGCTAACACCTACGGATTTTTGACCAAGAAATGGTCTCCACCAGAAATCCAAGAATGTGATCTACGACAAGGAAACATATGTGGGGTGAGGTGTATGAGCCTCTGGTCGACGATCAATGGCCACACAACCCCCATTTTGCCGAAAATAGCCATGAATGACCATTTTCAATAATACCGAAGGCTAACACGTACGAGTTTTTAACCAAGAAATGGTTTCCACCAGAAATCCAAGAATGTAATCTATGGCAAGGAAACATATGTGGGGTGAGGTTTATGAGCCTCTAGTCGATGATAAATGGCCACACAACCCCCATTTTTTTATGAAAATAGCCATGAGCGACCTTGAAAATAGCCATGAGCGACCATTTTCAATAATACTAGAGGCTAACACCTACGGATTTTAGACCAAGAAATGGTCTCCACCAGAAATCCAAGAATGTGATCTATGGCAAGGAAACATATGTGGGGTGAGGTGTATGAGCGTCTGGTCGATGATCAATGACCACACAACCCCCATTTTTGTCGAAAATAGCCATGAACGACCATTTTCAATAATACCGAAGGCTAACACGTACGAGGTTTTAACCAAGAAATGGTTTCCACCAGAAATCCAAGAATGTAATCTATGGCAAGGAAACATATGTGGGGTGAGGTGTATGAGCCTCTGGTCGATGATCAATGGCCACACAACCCCCATTTTTGTCGAAAATAGCCATGAGCGACCATTTTCAATAATACCGAAGGCTAACACCTACGGATTTTAGGCCAAGAAATGGTCTCCACCAGAAATCCAAGAATGTGATCTATGGCAAGGAAACATATGTGGGGTGAGGTGTATGAGCCTCTGGTCGATGATCAATGGCCACACAACCCCCATTTTTGTCGAAAATAGCCATGAACGACCATTTTCAATAATACCGAAGGCTAACACGTACGAGTTTTTGACCAAGAAATGGTCTCCACCAAAAATCCAAGAATGTGCTCTATGGCAAGGAAACATATGTGGGGTGAGATTTATGAGCCTCTAGTCGATGATAAATGGCCACACAACACCCATTTTTTTATGAAAATAGCCATGAGCGACCATTTTCAATAATACTAGAGGCTAAGACCTACTGATTTTTGACCAAGAAATGGTCTCCACCAGAAATCCAAGAATGTGATCTGTGGCAAGGAAACATATGTGGGGTGAGGTGTATGAGCCTCTGATCGATGATCAATGGCCACACAACCCCCATTTTGCCAAAAATAGCCATGAATGACCATTTTCAATAATACCGAAGGCTAACACGTACGAGTTTTTAACCAAGAAATGGTTTCCACCAGAAATCCAAGAATGTGATCTATGGCAAGGAAACATATGTGGGGTGAGGTGTACGAGCCTCTGGTCGATGATCAATGGCCACACAACCCCCATTTTTTATGAAAATAGCCATGAGCGACCATTTTCAATAATACTAGAGGCTAAGACCTACGGATTTTAGACCAAGAAATGGTCTCCACCAGAAATCCAAGAATGTGATCTATGGCAAGGAAACATATGTGGGGTGAGGTGTATGAGCGTCTGGTCGATGATCAATGGTGTGGCCATTGATCATCGACCAGAGGCTCATACACCTCACCCCACATATGTTTCCTTGCCATAGATCACATTCTTGGATTTCTGGTGGAGACCATTTCTTGGTCAAAAATCCGTAGGTGTTAGCCTTCGGTATTATTGTAAATGGTCATTCATGGCTATTTTCGACAATAATGGGGGTTGTGTGGCCATTGATCATCGACCAGATGCTCATACACCTCACCCCACATATGTTTCCTTGCCATAGATCACATTCTTGGATTTCTGGTGGAGACCATTTCTTGGTTAAAAACTCGTACGTGTTAGCCTTCGGTATTATTGAAAATGGTCGTTCATGGCTATTTTCGGCAAAATGGTGGTTGTGTGGCCATTGATCATCGACCAGAGGCTCGTACACCTCACCCCACATATGTTTTCTTGCCATAGATCACATTCTTGGATTTCTGGTGGAGACCATTTCTTGGTTAAAAACTCGTACGTGTTAGCCTTCGGTATTATTGAAAATGGTCGTTCATGGCTATTTTCGGCAAAATGGGGGTTGTGTGGCCATTCATCATCGACCAGAGGCTCATAAACCTCACCCCACATATGTTTCCTTGCCATAGATTACATTCTTGGATTTCTGGTGGAAACCATTTCTTGGTTAAAAACTCGTACGTGTTAGCCTTCGGTATTATTGAAAATGGTCATTCATGGCTATTTTCGGCAAAATGGGGGTTGTGTGGCCATTGATCATCGACCAGAGGCTCGTACACCTCACCCCACATATGTTTCCTTGCCATAGATCACATTCTTGGATTTCTGGTGGAGACCATTTCTTGGTCAAAAATCCGTACGTGTTAGCCTTTGGTATTTTTGAAAATGGTCATTCATGGCTATTTTCGACAAAAATGGGGGTTGTGTGGCCATTGATCATCGACTAGAGGCTCATACACCTCACCCCACATATGTTTCCTTGCCATAGATCACATTCTTGGATTTCTGGTGGAGACCATTTCTTGGTCAAAAATCCGTAGGTGTTAGCCTTCGGTATTATTGAAAATGGTCATTCATGGCTATTTTCGACAAAAATGGGGGTTGTGTGGCCATTGATCATCGACCAGATGCTCATACACCTCACCCCACATATGTTTCCTTGCCATAGATCACATTCTTGGATTTCTGGTGGAGACCATTTCTTGGTCTAAAATCCGTAGGTGTTAGCCTCTAGTATTATTGAAAATGGTCGCTCATGGCTATTCTCAAGGTCGCTCATGGCTATTTTCATAAAAAATGGGGGTTGTGTGGCCATTTATCATCGACTAGAGGCTCATAAACCTCACCCCACATATGTTTCCTTGCCATAGATTATATTCTTGGATTTCTGGTGGAGACCATTTCTTGGTTAAAAACTCGTACGTGTTAGCCTTCGGTATTATTGAAAATGGTCATTCATGGCTATTTTTGGCAAAATGGGGGTTGTGTGGCCATTGATCGTCGACCAGAGGCTCATACACCTCACCCCACATATGTTTCCTTGCCATAGATCACATTCTTGGATTTCTGGTGGAGACCATTTCTTGGTCAAAAATCCGTAGGTGTTAGCCTTCGGTATTATTGTAAATGGTCATTCATGGCTATTTTCGACAAAAATGGGGGTTGTGTGGCCATTGATCATCGACCAGAGGCTCATACACCTCACTACACATATGTTTCCTTGCCATAGATCACATTCTTGGATTTCTGGTGGAGACCATTTCTTGGTTAAAAACTCGTACGTGTTAGCCTTCGGTATTATTGAAAATGGTCATTCATGGCTATTTTTGGCAAAATGGGGGTTGTGTGGCCATTGATCGTCGACCAGAGGCTCATACACCTCACCCCACATATGTTTCCTTGTCGTAGATCACATTCTTGGATTTCTGGTGGAGACCATTTCTTGGTCAAAAATCCATAGGTGTTAGCCTTTGATATTATTGAAAATGGTCGTTCATGGCTATTTTCGACAAAAATGGGGGTTGTGTGGCCATTGATTATCTGATAGTCGCCTAGAGGGGGGGTGAATAGGGCGAAACTGAAATTTACAAATATAAACACAACTACAAGCCGGGTTAGCGTTAGAAATAAAACGAGTTCGCGAGAGAGGGCGAAAAACAAATCGTAAGCAAATAATCAAGTGAGACACGCGGATTTGTTTTACCGAGGTTCGGTTCTTGCAAACCTACTCCCCGTTGAGGAGGCCACAAAGGCCGGGTCTCTTTCAACCCTTCCCTCTCTCAAACGATCCCTTGGATCGAGTGAGCTTTCTCTTCTTAATCACTTGGAACAAAAAGTTCCCACAAGGGCCACCACACAATTGGTGCCTCTTGCCTCGATTACAAGTGAGTGCTTGATCACAATGAAAGAGTCAAGAAGAAAGAAAGCAATCCAAGCGCAAGAGCTCGAAAGAACACAAGCAAATCACTCTCTCTAGTCACTATGGCGTTGTGTGGAGTTTGGAGAGGATTTGATCTATTTGGTGTGTCTAGAATTGAATGCTAGAGCTCTTGTAGTAGTTGGGAAGTGGAAAACTTGGATGCAATGAATGGTGGGGTGGTTGGGGTATTTATAGCCTCAACCACCAAAAGTGGCCGTTGGGAGGCTGTCTGCTCGATGGCGCACCGGACAGTCCGGTGCACACCGGACAGTCCGGTGCCCCCTGCCACGTCATCACTGCCGTTGGATTCTGACCGTTGAAGCTTCTGACTTGTGGGCCCGCCTAGGTGTCCGGTGCACACCGGACAACTCCTGTTCATTGTCCGGTGCGCCAGTATGGGCGCGCCTGCCGTCTGCGCGCGCAGAGCGCGCATTAAATGCGTTTTGCAGGTGACCGTTGGCGCGGAAGTAGCCGTTACTCCATGGTTCACTGGACAGTCCGGTGCACACCGGACAGTCCGGTGAATTATAGCAGAGCGGCTGAATTAAAATCTCGAGGCTGGTGAGTTCCTGAGGCTGCGCTTCCATGGAGCACCGGACACTGTCCGGTGTACACCGGACAGTCCGGTGAATTATAGCGGAGTCGCCTCTGGAAATTCCCGAAGGTGGCGAGTTTGAGCTGGAGTCCTCTGGTGCACCGGACACTGTCCGGTGGTGCACCGGACACTGTCCGGTGTACAGCGGACAGTCCGGTGTTCCCAGACCAGAGGGCCTTCGGTTGCTTCTTTGCTTCATGGTTGAATTCAAAACTAGATCTTTTTATTGGCTGAGTGTGAACCTTTTACACCTGTATAACTTATGCACTAGAGCAAACAAGTTAGTCCATTTAATTTGTGTTGGGCAATTCAACCACCAAAATCATTTAGGAACTAGGTGTAGGCCTATTTCCCTTTCAATCTCCCCCTTTTTGGTGATTGATGCCAACACAAACCAAAGCAAATATAGAAGTGCATAATTGAACTAGTTTGCATAATATAAGTGCAAAGGTTGCTTGGAATTGAGCCAATATAAATACTTACAAGATATGCATGGATTGTTTCTTTGTTTTTAATATTTTGGACCACGCTTGCACCACATGTTTTGTTTTTGCAAAATCTTTTGTAAATCTATTTCAAAGTTCTTTTGCAAATAGTCAAAGGTAAATGAATAAGATTTTGCAAAGCATTCTCAAGATTTGAAATTTTCTCCCCCTGTCTCAAATGCTTTTCCTTTGACTAAACAAAACTCCCCCTAAAAGAGATTCCTCTTAGTGTTCAAGAGGGTTTTGAGATATGATTTTAAAATACTACTTTCTCCCCTTTTGAATACAATAAGATACCAAATTGATAATTGAAAATTATATTTGAAAATTAGGTGGTGGTGCGGTCCTTTTGCTTTGGGCTCAATCTTTCTCCCCCTTTGGCATGAATCGCCAAAAACGGAATCATTAGAGCCCTCCAAATAACGTTCTCCTCCTTTGGTCATAAGTAAAAGAGTGAAGATTATACCAAAGTAGGAGTCCTTTTGTTTTGCTCTCTCCCCAAGAGAGCGGCTCGGAGTGATGGCGAAGGATGAGTTACGGAGTGGAAGCCTTTGTCTTCGCCGAAAACTCCAATTCCCTTTCAATACACCTATGACTTGGTTTGAAATAGACTTGAAAGCACATTAGTCATAGCATATTGAAGAGATATGATCAAAGGTATATTCATGAGCTATGTGAGGTGTGCAAGTTAGCAAAAGAAGTTTCTAGAATCAAGAATATTGAGCTCATGCCTAAGTTTGGTAAAAGTTTGTTCATCAAGTGGTTTGGTAAAGATATCGGCTAATTGATCTTTAGTATTAATGTATGCAATCTCGATATCCCCCTTTTGTTGGTGATCCCTAAGAAAATGATATCGGACGGCTATGTGCTTAGTGCGGCTATGCTCGACGGGATTGTCGGCCATTTTGATTGCACTCTCATTATCACATAGCAAAGGGACTTTGGTTAATTTGTAACCGTAGTCCCGCAGGGTTTGCCTCATCCAAAGTAATTGTGCGCAACAGTGACCTGCGGCAATGTACTCGGCTTCGGCGGTAGAAAGAGCGACCGAATTTTGCTTCTTTGAAGCCCAAGACACCAAGGATCTTCCCAAGAACTGGCAAGTCCCCGATGTGCTCTTCCTATTAATTTTACACCCCGCCCAATCGGCATCCGAATAACCAATCAAATCAAATGTGGATCCCCGAGGGTACCAAAGCCCAAACTTAGGAGTATAAGCCAAATATCTCAAGATTCGTTTTACGGCCATAAGGTGGGATTCCTTAGGGTCGGATTGGAATCTTGCACACATGCAAACGGAAAGCATAATGTCCGGTCGAGATGCACAAAGATAGAGTAATGAACCTATCATCGACCGGTATACCTTTTGATCCACGGACTTACCTCCCGTGTCGAGGTCGAGATGCCCATTAGTTCCCATAGGCGTCTTGATGGGTTTGGCATCCTTCATTCCAAACTTGGTTAGAATGTCTTGAGTATACTTTGTTTGGCTGATGAAGGTGCCCTCTGGGAGTTGTTTGACTTGGAATCCTAAGAAATACTTCAACTCCCCCATCATAGACATCTCGAATTTTTGTGTCATGATCCTACTAAATTCTTCACAAGTAGATTCGTTAGTAGACCCAAATATGATATCATCAACATAAATTTGGCATACAAACAAATCATTTGCAAGAGTTTTAGTGAACAAAGTAGGATCGGCCTTGCCGACTTTGAAGCCATTTGCAATAAGGAAATCCCTAAGGCATTCATACCATGCTCTTGGGGCTTGCTTGAGCCCGTAAAGCGCCTTAGAGAGCTTATACACATGGTTAGGATACTCACTGTCTTCAAAGCCGGGAGGTTGCTCAACATAGACCTCTTCCTTGATTGGTCCATTGAGGAAGGCACTTTTCACGTCCATTTGATAAAGCTTAAAGCCATGGTAAGTAGCATAGGCCAATAATATACGAATTGACTCGAGCCTAGCTACGGGTGCATAGGTTTCACCGAAATCCAAACCTTCGACTTGGGAGTATCCCTTGGCCACAAGTCGTGCTTTGTTCCTTGTCACCACACCATGCTCATCTTGCTTGTTGCGGAAGACCCATTTGGTTCCTACAACATTTTGGTTAGGACGTGGAACTAAATGCCATACCTCATTTCTAGTGAAGTTGTTGAGCTCCTCTTGCATTGCCACCACCCAATCCGAATCTTGAAGTGCTTCCTCTACCCTGTGTGGCTCAATAGAGGAAACAAACGAGTAATGTTCACAAAAATGTGCAACACGAGATCTAGTGGTTACCCCCTTATGAATGTCGCCGAGGATGGTGTCAACGGGGTGATCTCGTTGGATTGCTTGGTGGATTCTTGGGTGTGGCGGCCTTGGTTCTTGTTCATCCTCCTTTTCTTGATCATTTTCATCTCCCCCTTGATCATTGCCATCACCTTGAGGTGGCTCATCTTCTTGATCTTGCCTTTCATCAACTTGAGCCTCATCCTCATTTTGAGTTGGTGGAGATGCTTGCGTGGAGGAGGATGGTTGATCTTGTGCTTTTGGGGGCTCTTTGGATTCTTTAGGACACACATCCCCGATGGACATGTTCCTTAGCGCGATGCACGGAGCCTCTTCATCACCTATCTCATCAAGATCAACTTGCTCTACTTGAGAGCCGTTAGTCTCATCAAACACAACGTCATATGAGACTTCAACTAGTCCAGTGGACTTGTTAAAGACTCTATATGCCCTTGTGTTTGAGTCATAACCAAGTAAAAAACCTTCTACAGTTTTAGGAGCAAATTTAGATTTTCTACCTCTCTTAACAAGAATAAAGCATTTGCTACCAAAAACTCTAAAATATGAAATGTTGGGCTTTTTACCAGTTAGGAGTTCATATGATGTCTTCTTGAGGATTCGGTGTAGATACAACCGGTTGATGGCGTAGCACGCGGTGTTGACCGCCTCGGCCCAAAACCGATCTGAAGTCTTATACTCATCAAGCATGGTTCTTGCCATGTCCAGTAGAGTTCGATTCTTCCTCTCCACTACACCATTTTGTTGAGGTGTGTAGGGAGAAGAGAACTCATGCTTGATGCCCTCCTCCTCAAGGAAGCCTTCAATTTGAGAGTTCTTGAACTCCGTCCCGTTGTCGCTTCTTATTTTCTTGATCCTTAAGCCGAACTCATTTTGAGCCCGTCTTAAGAATCCCTTTAAGATCTCTTGGGTTTGAGATTTTTCCTGTAAAAAGAATACCCAAGTGAAGCGAGAATAATCATCCACAATAACTAGACAGTGCTTACTCCCGCCGATGCTTATGTAAGCAATCGGGCCGAATAGATCCATGTGTAGGAGCTCCAGTGGCCTGTCCGTTGTCATGATGTTCTTGTGTGGATGATGGGTTCCAGCTTGCTTCCCTGCCTGGCATGCGCTACAAATCCTGTCTTTCTCAAAATGAACATTTGTTAATCCTAAAATGTGTTCTCCCTTTAGAAGCTTATGAAGATTCTTCATCCCAACATGGGCTAGTCGGCGGTGCCAGAGCCAACCCATGTTAGTCTTAGCAATTAAGCAAGTGTCGAGTTCAGCTCTATCAAAATCTACTAAGTATAGCTGACCCTCTAACACTCCTTTAAATGCTATTGAATCATCACTTCTTCTAAAGACAGTGGCACCTATATCAGTGAATAGACAGTTGTAGCCCATTTGACATAATTGGGAAACAGAAAGCAAGTTGTAATCTAAGGAATCAACAAGAAAAACATTGGAAATGGAATGGTCAGGGGATATAGCAATTTTACCCAAACCTTTGACCAATCCTTGATTTCCATCCCCGAATGTGATCGCTCTTTGGGGATCTTGGTTTTTCTCATATGAGGAGAACATCTTTTTCTCCCCTGTCATGTGGTTTGTGCACTCGCTGTCGAGTATCCAACTTGAGCCCCCGGATGCATAAACCTACAAAACAAGTTTAGTTCTTGACTTTAGGTACCCAAATAGTTTTGGGTCCTTTGGCATTAGACACAAGAACTTTGGGTACCCAAACACAAGTCTTTGACCCCTTGTGCTTGCCCCCAACATATTTGGCAACTACCTTGCCGGATTTGTTAGTTAAAACATAAGATGCATCAAAAGTTTTAAATGAAATGTTATGATCATTTGATGCACTAGGAATTTTCTTTCTAGGCAACTTAGCACGGGTTGGTTGCCTAGAGCTAGATGTCTCACCCTTATACATAAAAGCATGATTAGGGCCAGAGTGAGACTTCCTAGAATGAATTCTTCTAATTTTGCTCTCGGGATAACCGGCAGGGTATAAAATGTAGCCCTCGTTATCCTGAGGCATGGGAGCCTTGCCCTTAACAAAATTTGACAATCTTTTAGGAGGGGCATTAAGTTTGACATTGCCCCCCCTTTGGAAGCCAATGCCATCCTTGATGCCAGGGCGTCTCCCATTATAAAGCATGCTACGAGCAAATTTAAATTTCTCATTTTCTAAGTTGTGCTCGGCAACTTTAGCATCTAGTTTTGCTATATGATCATGTTGTTGTTTAATTAAAGCCATGTGATCATGAATAGCATCAACATCAATGTCTCTACATCTAGTACAAATAGTGACATGCTCAATGGTAGATGTAGAGGGTTTGCAAGAATTAAGTTCAACAATCTTAGCACGTAGTATATCATTCTTATCTCTAAGATCGGAAATTGTAATTTTGCAAACATCAAAATCTTTAGCCTTAGCAATTAAATTTTCATTTTCTACTCTAAGACTAGCAAGAGAAATGTTCAATTCTTCAATCCTAGCAAGTGAATCATCATTATTATCTCTAGGATTGGAAGTTGAAACAATGCAAACATGTGAATCAACCTTAGCATTTAAATTAGCATTTTCATTCCTAAGGTTGTCAATCATCTCACGGCAAGTGCTTAGCTCACTAGATAATTTTTCACATTTTTCTACTTCTAGAGCATAAGCATTTTTAACCTTAACATGCTTCTTATTTTCTTTAATAAGGAAGTCCTCTTGGGTGTCCAAGAGATCATCCTTTTCATGGATGGCACTAATCAATTCATTAAGTTTTTCCTTTTGTTGCATGTTGAGGTTGGCAAAAAGGGTACGCAAATTATCTTCCTCATCACTAGCATTATCATCACTAGAGGTTTCATATTTAGTGGAGGATCTTGATTTTACCTTCTTTTTGCCGTCCTTTGCCATGAGGCACTTGTGGCCGACGTTGGGGAAGAGGAGTCCCTTGGTGACGGCGATGTTGGCGGCGTCCTCGTCGTCGGAGGAGTCGCTTGAGCTTTCGTCGGAGTCCCACTCCCGACAAACATGGGCATCGCCGCCCCTCTTCTTGTAGTATTTTTTCTTTTCTCTCCTCTTTCCCTTCTTGTCATTATCCCTGTCACTGTCACTTGATAATGGACATTTGGCAATAAAGTGACCGGGCTTACCACACTTGTAGCACACTTTCTTGGAGCGGGACTTGTAATCTTTCCCTCTCCTTTGCTTGAGGATTTGGCGGAAGCTCTTGATGACGAGCGCCATTTCCTCATTGTCAAGCTTGGAGGCGTCGATAGGTTGTCGACTTGGTGTAGACTCCTCCTTCTTTTCCTCCGTCGCCTTAAATGCGACGGGTTGAGCTTCGGATGTGGTGGGATCATCAAGCTCGTTGATTTTTCTCGAGCCTTCAATCATGCACTCAAAACTAACAAAATGCCCGATAACTTCCTCGGGGGTCATTTTAGTATATCTAGGATTACCACGAATTAATTAAACTTGAGTAGGGTTAAGGAAAATAAGAGATCTTAGAATAACCTTAACCACCTCGTGGTCATCCCACTTTACGCTCCCAAGGTTGCGCACTTGGTTCACCAAGGTCTTGAGCCGGTTGTACATGTGTTGTGGCTCCTCCCCTTTGCGAAGCCGGAACCGACCGAGCTCTCCCTCGATCGTTTCCCGCTTGGTGATCTTGGTGAGCTTGTCTCCCTCGTGCGCGGTTTTGAGCACATCCCAAACCTCCTTGGCATTCTTCAACCCTTGAACTTTGTTATACTCTTCTCTACTTAGTGAGGCGAGGAGTATCGTTGTAGCTTGAGAGTTGAAGTGCTCGATTTGGGCCACCTCATTCTCATCGTAGTCCTCATCCCCTACGGATGGTACCTGTGCACCAAACTCAACAACATCCCATATACCTTTGTGGTGCGAGGTTAGATGAAATCGCATTAAATCGCTCCACCTAGCATAGTCTTCACCATCAAAAGTTGGTGGTTTGCCTAATGGGACGGAAAGTAAAGGAGTATGTTTGGAAATGCGAGGGTAACGTAGGGGGATCTTACTATATTTCTTGCGTTCTTGGCGCTTAGAAGTGACGGACGTCGCGTCGGAGCCGGAGGTGGATGCCGATGAAGAATCGGTCTCGTAGTAGACCACCTTCCTCAACCTTTTCTTCTTGTCCCCACTCCGATGCGGCTTGTGGGAAGAAGATTTTTCTTTCTTCTCTTGGTGGTGAGAAGAAGATTTCTTCTCCTTCCCTTTGGAGGAGACCTTCTTCTTCTCCTTCCTCTTGGTGCAGGACTCTTCCGATGAAGTGCTCCCGTGGCTTGTAGTGGGCTTTTCGCCGGTCTCCATCTCCTTCTTGGCGTGATCTCCCGACATCACTTCGAGCGGTTAGGCTCTAATGAAGCACCGGGCTCTGATACCAATTGATAGTCGCCTAGAGGGGGGGTGAATAGGGCGAAACTGAAATTTACAAATATAAACACAACTACAAGCCGGGTTAGCGTTAGAAATAAAACGAGTCCGCGAGAGAGGGCGAAAAACAAATCGTAAGCAAATAATCAAGTGAGACACGCGAATTTGTTTTACCGAGGTTCGGTTCTTGCAAACCTACTCCCCGTTGAGGAGGCCACAAAGGCCGGGTCTCTTTCAACCCTTCCCTCTCTCAAACGATCCCTTGGATCGAGTGAGCTTTCTCTTCTTAATCACTTGGAACAAAAAGTTCCCACAAGGGCCACCACACAATTGGTGCCTCTTGCCTCGATTACAAGTGAGTGCTTGATCACAATGAAAGAGTCAAGAAGAAAGAAAGCAATCCAAGCGCAAGAGCTCGAAAGAACACAAGCAAATCACTCTCTCTAGTCACTATGGCGTTGTGTGGAGTTTGGAGAGGATTTGATCTATTTGGTGTGTCTAGAATTGAATGCTAGAGCTCTTGTAGTAGTTGGGAAGTGGAAAAGTTGGATGCAATGAATGGTGGGGTGGTTGGGGTATTTATAGCCTCAACCACCAAAAGTGGCCGTTGGGAGGCTGTCTGCTCGATGGCGCACCGGACAGTCCGGTGCCCCCTGCCACGTCATCACTACCGTTGGATTCTGACCGTTGAAGCTTCTGACTTGTGGGCCCGCCTGGCTGTCCGGTGCACACTGGACAACTCCTGTTCATTGTCCGGTGCGCCAGTATGGGCGCGCCTGCCGTCTGCGCGCGCAGAGCGCGCATTAAATGCGTTTTGCAGGTGACCGTTGGCGCGGAAGTAGCCGTTGCTCCGTGGTTCACCGGACAGTCCGGTGCACACCGGACAGTCCGGTGCACACCGGACAGTCCGGTGAATTATAGCGGAGCGGCTGAATTAAAATCCCGAGGCTGGCGAGTTCCTGAGGCTGCGCTTCCATGGAGCACCGGACACTGTCCGGTGTACACCGGACAGTCCGGTGAATTATAGCGGAGTCGCCTCTGGAAATTCCCGAAGGTGGCGAGTTTGAGCTGGAGTCCTCTGGTGCACCGGACACTGTCCGGTGTACACCGGACAGTCCGGTGTTCCCAGACCAGAGGGCCTTCGGTTGCTTCTTTGCTTCATGGTTGAATCCAAAACTAGATCTTTTTATTGGCTTAGTGTGAACCTTTTACACCTGTATAACTTATGCACTAGAGCAAACAAGTTAGTCCATTTAATTTGTGTTGGGCAATTCAACCACCAAAATCATTTAGGAACTAGGTGTAGGCCTATTTCCCTTTCATTATCGACCAGAGGCTCATACACCTCACCCCACATATGTTTCCTTGCCATAGATCACATTCTTGGATTTCTGGTGGAGACCATTTCTTGGTCAAAAATCCGTAGGTGTTAGCCTTCGGTATTATTGTAAATGGTCATTCATGGCTATTTTCGACAAAAATGGGGGTTGTGTGGCCATTGATCATCGACCAGAGGCTCATACACCTCACCCCACATATGTTTCCTTGCCATAGATCACATTCTTGGATTTCTGGTGGAGACCATTTCTTGGTCAAAAATCCGTAGGTCTTAGCCTCTAATATTATTGAAAATGGTCGCTCATGGCTATTTTCAAGGTCGCTCATGGCTATTTTCATAAAAAATGGGGGTTGTGTGGCCATTTATCATCGACTAGAGGCTCATAAACCTCACCCCACATATGTTTCCTCGCCATAGATTACATTCTTGGATTTCTGGTGGAAACCATTTCTTGGTTAAAAACTCGTACGTGTTAGCCTTCGGTATTATTGAAAATGGTCATTCATGGCTATTTTCGACAAAATGGGGGTTGTGTGGCCATTGATCGTCGACTAGAGGCTCATACACCTCACCCACATATGTTTCCTTGTCGTAGATCACATTCTTTGATTTCTGGTGGAGACCATTTCTTGGTCAAAAATCCGTAGGTGTTAGCCTTCGATATTATTGAAAATGGTCGTTCATGGCTATTTTCGACAAAAATGGGGGTTGTGTGGCCATTGATCATCGACCAGAGGCTCATACACCTCACCCCACATATGTTTCCTTGCCATAGATCACATTCTTGGATTTCTGGTGGAGACCATTTCTTGGTCAAAAATCCGTAGGTGTTAGCCTTCGGTATTATTGTAAATGGTCATTCATGGCTATTTTCGACAAAAATGGGGGTTGTGTGGCCATTGATCATCGACCAGAGGCTCATACACCTCACCCCACATATGTTTCCTTGCCATAGATCACATTCTTGGATTTCTGGTGGAGACCATTTCTTGGTCAAAAATCCGTAGGTCTTAGCCTCTAATATTATTGAAAATGGTCGCTCATGGCTATTTCCATAAAAAAATGGGGGTTGTGTGGCCATTTATCATCGACTAGAGGCTCATAAATCTCACCCCACATATGTTTCCTTGCCATAGATCACATTCTTGGATTTTTGGTGGAGACCATTTCTTGGTCAAAAACTCGTACGTGTTAGCCTTCGGTATTATTGAAAATGGTCGTTCATGGCTATTTTCGGCAAAATGGGGGTTCTGTGGCCATTGATCATCGACCAGAGGCTCGTACACCTCACCCCACATATGTTTCCTTGCCATAGATCACATTCTTGGATTTCTGGTGGAGACCATTTCTTGGGCAAAAATCCGAATGTGTTAGCCTTTGGTATTTTTGAAAATGGTCATTCATGGCTATTTTCGACAAAAATGGGGGTTGTGTGGCCATTGATCTTCAACCAGAGGCTCATACACCTCACTACACATATGTTTCCTTGCCATAGATCACATTCTTGGATTTATGGTGGAGACCATTTCTTGGTCAAAAATCCGTAGGTGTTAGCCTTCAGTGTCATTGAAAATGGTCGTTCATGGCTATTTTCGACAAAAATTAGGGTTGTGTGGCCATTGATCGTCGACCAGAGGCTCATACACCTCACCCCACATATGTTTCCTTGCCATAGATCACATTATTGGATTTCTGGTGGAGACCATTTCTTGGTCAAAAATCCGTAGGTGTTAGCCTTAGGTATTATTGAAAATGGTCGTTCATGGCTATTTTCGACAAAAATGGGGGTTGTGTGGCCATTGATCATCGACCAGACGCTCATACAACTCACCCCACATATGTTTCCTTGCCATAGATCACATTCTTGGATTTCTGGTGGAGACCATTTCTTGGTCTAAAATCCGTAGGTGTTAGCCTCTAGTATTATTGAAAATGGTCGCTCATGGCTATTTTCAAGGTCGCTCATGGCTATTTTCATAAAAAATGGGGGTTGTGTGGCCATTTATCATCGACTAGAGGCTCATAAACCTCACCCCACATATGTTTCATTGCCATAGATCACATTCTTGGATTTCTGGTGGAGACCATTTCTTGGTTAAAAACTCGTACGTGTTAGCCTTCGGTATTATTGAAAATGGTCGTTCATGGCTATTTTCGGCAAAATGGGGGTTGTGTGGCCATTGATCATCGACCAGAGGCTCGTACACCTCACCCCACATATGTTTCCTTGCCATAGATCACATTCTTGGATTTCTGGTGGAGACCATTTCTTGGTCAAAAATCCGTACGTGTTAGCCTTTGGTATTTTTGAAAATGGTCATTCATGGCTATTTTCGACAAAAATGAGGGTTGTGTGGCCATTGATCTTCGACCAGAGGCTCATACACCTCACTACACATATGTTTCCTTGCCATAGATCACATTCTTGGATTTATGGTGGAGACCATTTCTTGGTCAAAAATCCGTAGGTGTTAGCCTTCAGTGTCATTGAAAATGGTCGTTCATGGCTATTTTCGACAAAAATTAGGGTTGTGTGGCCATTGATCGTCGACCAGAGGCTCATACACCTCACCCCACATATGTTTCTTTGCCATAAATCACATTCTTGGATTATTGGTGGAGACCATTTCTTGGTCAAAAATCCGTAGGTGTTAGCCTTCAGTGTCATTGAAAATGGTCGTTCATGGCTATTTTCGACAAAAATTAGGGTTGTGTGGCCATTGATCGTCGACCAGAGGCTCATACACCTCACCCCACATATGTTTCCTTGCCATAGATCACATTCTTGGATTTCTGGTGGAGACCATTTCTTGGTCAAAAATCCGTAGGTGTTAGCCTTAGGTATTATTGAAAATGGTCGTTCATGGCTATTTTCGACAAAAATGGGGGTTGTGTGGCCATTGATCATCGACCAGACGCTCATACACCTCACCCCACATATGTTTCCTTGCCATAGATCACATTCTTGGATTTCTGGTGGAGACCATTTCTTGGTCTAAAATCCGTAGGTGTTAGCCTCTAGTATTATTGAAAATGGTCGCTCATGGCTATTTTCAAGGTCGCTCATGGCTATTTTTATAAAAAATGGGGGTTGTGTGGCCATTTATCATCGACTAGAGGCTCATAAACCTCACCCCACATATGTTTCATTGCCATAGATCACATTCTTGGATTTCTGGTGGAGACCATTTCTTGGTTAAAAACTCGTACGTGTTAGCCTTCGGTATTATTGAAAATGGTCGTTCATGGCTATTTTCGGCAAAATGGGGGTTGTGTGGCCATTGATCATCGACCAGAGGCTCGTACACCTCACCCCACATATGTTTCCTTGCCATAGATCACATTCTTGGATTTCTGGTGGAGACCATTTCTTGGTCAAAAATCCGTACGTGTTAGCCTTTGGTATTTTTGAAAATGGTCATTCATGGCTATTTTCGACAAAAATGAGGGTTGTGTGGCCATTGATCTTCGACCAGAGGCTCATACACCTCACTACACATATGTTTCCTTGCCATAGATCACATTCTTGGATTTATGGTGGAGACCATTTCTTGGTCAAAAATCCGTAGGTGTTAGCCTTCAGTGTCATTGAAAATGGTCGTTCATGGCTATTTTCGACAAAAATTAGGGTTGTGTGGCCATTGATCGTCGACCAGAGGCTCATACACCTCACCCCACATATGTTTCTTTGCCATAAATCACATTCTTGGATTATTGGTGGAGACCATTTCTTGGTCAAAAATCCGTAGGTGTTAGCCTTCGGTATTATTGAAAATGGTCGTTCATGGCTATTTTCGACAAAAATGGGGGTTGTGTGTCCATTGATCATCGACCAGACGCTCATACACCTCACCCCACATATGTTTCCTTGCCATAGATCACATTCTTGGATTTCTGGTGGAGACCATTTCTTGGTCTAAAATCCATAGGTGTTAGCCTCTAGTATTATTGAAAATGGTCGCTCATGGCTATTTTCAAGGTCGCTCATGGCTATTTTCATAAAAAATGGGGGTTGTGTGGCCATTTATCATCGACTAGAGGCTCATAAACCTCACCCCACATATGTTTCCTTGCCATAGATTACATTCTTGGATTTCTGGTGGAAGCCATTTCTTGGTTAAAAACTCGTACGTGTTAGCCTTCGGTATTATTGAAAATGGTCATTCATGGCTATTTTCAGCAAAATGGGGGTTGTGTGGCCATTGATCGTCGACCAGAGGCTCATACACCTCACCCCACATATGTTTCCTTGTCGTAGATCACATTCTTGGATTTCTGGTGGAGACCATTTCTTGGTCTAAAATCCGTAGGTGTTAGCCTCTAGTATTATTGAAAATGGTCGCTCATGGCTATTTTCAAGGTCGCTCATGGCTATTTTCATAAAAAATGGGGGTTGTGTGGCCATTTATCATCGACTAGAGGCTCATAAACCTCACCCCACATATGTTTCCTTGCCATAGATTACATTCTTGGATTTCTGGTGGAAGCCATTTCTTGGTTAAAAACTCGTACGTGTTAGCCTTCGGTATTATTGAAAATGGTCATTCATGGCTATTTTCGGCAAAATGGGGGTTGTGTGGCCATTGATCGTCGACCAGAGGCTCATACACCTCACCCCACAAATGTTTCCTTGTCGTAGATCACATTCTTGGATTTCTCGTGGAGACCATTTCTTGGTCAAAAATCCGTAGGTGTTAGCCTTCGATATTATTGAAAATGGTCGTTCATGGCTATTTTCGACAAAAATGGGGGTTGTGTGGCCATTGATCATCGACCAGAGGCTCATACACCTCACCCCACATATGTTTCCTTGCCATAGATCACATTCTTGGATTTCTGGTGGAGACCATTTCTTGGTCAAAAATCTGTAGGTGTTAGCCTTCGGTATTATTGTAAATGGTCATTCATGGCTATTTTTGACAAAAATGGGGGTTGTGTGGCCATTGATCATCGACCATAGGCTCATACACCTCACCCCACATATGTTTCCTTGCCATAGATCACATTCTTGGATTTCTGGTGGAGACCATTTCTTGGTCAAAAATCCGTAGGTCTTAGCCTCTAATATTATTGAAAATGGTCGCTCATGGCTATTTTCATAAAAAAAATGGGGGTTGTGTGGCCATTTATCATCGACTAGAGGCTCATAAATCTCACCCCACATATGTTTCCTTGCCATAGATCACATTCTTGGATTTTTGGTGGAGACCATTTCTTGGTCAAAAACTCGTACGTGTTAGCCTTCGGTATTATTGAAAATGGTCGTTCATGGCTATTTTTGGCAAAATGGGGGTTGTGTGGCCATTGATCATCGACCAGAGGCTCGTACACCTCACCCCACATATGTTTCCTTGCCATAGATTACATTCTTGGATTTCTGGTGGAAACCATTTCTTGGTTAAAAACTCGTACGTGTTAGCCTTCGGTATTATTGAAAATGGTCATTCATGGCTATTTTCGGCAAAATGGGGGTTGTGTGGCCATTGATCGTCGACCAGAGGCTCATACACCTCACCCCACATATGTTTCCTTGCCGTAGATCACATTCTTGGATTTCTGGTGGAGACCATTTCTTTGTCTAAAATCCGTAGGTGTTAGCCTCTAGTATTATTGAAAATGGTCGCTCATGGCTATTTTCAAGGTCGCTCATGGCTATTTTCATAAAAAATGGGGGTTGTGTGGCCATTTATCATCGACTAGAGGCTCATAAACCTCACCCCACAAATGTTTCCTTGCCATAGATTACATTCTTGGATTTCTGGTGGAAGCCATTTCTTGGTTAAAAACTCGTACGTGTTAGCCTTCGGTATTATTGAAAATGGTCATTCATGGCTATTTTCGGCAAAATGGGGGTTGTGTGGCCATTGATCGTCGACCAGAGGCTCATACACCTCACCCCACAAATGTTTCCTTGTCGTAGATCACATTCTTGGATTTCTCGTGGAGACCATTTCTTGGTCAAAAATCCGTAGGTGTTAGCCTTCGATATTATTGAAAATGGTCGTTCATGGCTATTTTCGACAAAAATGGGGGTTGTGTGGCCATTGATCATCGACCAGAGGCTCATACACCTCACCCCACATATGTTTCCTTGCCATAGATCACATTCTTGGATTTCTGGTGGAGACCATTTCTTGGTCAAAAATCTGTAGGTGTTAGCCTTCGGTATTATTGTAAATGGTCATTCATGGCTATTTTCGACAAAAATGGGGGTTGTGTGGCCATTGATCATCGACCATAGGCTCATACACCTCACCCCACATATGTTTCCTTGCCATAGATCACATTCTTGGATTTCTGGTGGAGACCATTTCTTGGTCAAAAATCCGTAGGTCTTAGCCTCTAATATTATTGAAAATGGTCGCTCATGGCTATTTTCATAAAAAATGGGGGTTGTGTGGCCATTTATCATCGACTAGAGGCTCATAAATCTCACCCCACATATGTTTCCTTGCCATAGATCACATTCTTGGATTTTTGGTGGAGACCATTTCTTGGTCAAAAACTCGTACATGTTAGCCTTCGGTATTATTGAAAATGGTCGTTCATGGCTATTTTCGGCAAAATGGGGGTTGTGTGGCCATTGATCATCGACCAGAGGCTCGTACACCTCACCCCACATATGTTTCCTTGCCATAGATTACATTCTTGGATTTCTGGTGGAAACCATTTCTTGGTTAAAAACTCGTACGTGTTAGCCTTCGGTATTATTGAAAATGGTCATTCATGGCTATTTTCGGCAAAATGGGGGTTGTGTGGCCATTGATCGTCGACCAGAGGCTCATACACCTCACCCCACATATGTTTCCTTATCGTAGATCACATTCTTTGATTTCTGGTGGAGACCATTTCTTGGTCAAAAATCCGTAGGTGTTAGCCTTCGATATTATTGAAAATGGTCGTTCATGGCCATTTTCGACAAAAATGGGGGTTGTGTGGCCATTGATCATCGACCAGAGGCTCATACACCTCACCCCACATATGTTACCTTGCCATAGATCACATTCTTGGATTTCTGGTGGAGACCATTTCTTGGTCAAAAATCCGTAGGTGTTAGCCTTCGGTATTATTGTAAATGGTCATTCATGGCTATTTTCGACAACAATGTGGGTTGTGTGGCCATTGATCATCGACCAGAGGCTCATACACCTCACCCACATATGTTTCCTTGCCATAGATCACATTCTTAGATTTCTGGTGGAGACCATTTCTTGGTCAAAAATCCGTAGGTCTTAGCCTCTAATATTATTGAAAATGGTCGCTCATGGCTATTTTCATAAAAAAAGGGGGTTGTGTGGCCATTTATCATCGACTAGAGGCTCATAAATCTCACCCCTCATATGTTTCCTTGCCATAGATCACATTCTTGGATTTTTGGTGGAGACCATTTCTTGGTCAAAAACTCGTACGTGTTAGCCTTCGGTATTATTGAAAATGGTCATTCATGGCTATTTTCGGCAAAATGGGGGTTCTGTGGCCATTGATCATCGACCAGAGGCTCGTACACCTCACCCCACATATGTTTCCTTGCCATAGATCACATTCTTGGATTTCTGGTGGAGACCATTTCTTGGGCAAAAATCCGAATGTGTTAACCTTTGGTATTTTTGAAAATGGTCATTCATGGCTATTTTCGACAAAAATGGGGGTTGTGTGGCCATTGATCTTCGACCAGAGGCTCATACACCTCACTACACATATGTTTCCTTGCCATAGATCACATTCTTGGATTTATGGTGGAGACCATTTCTTGGTCAAAAATCCGTAGGTGTTAGCCTTCAGTGTCATTGAAAATGGTCGTTCATGGCTATTTTCGACAAAAAATTAGGGTTGCGTGGCCATTGATTGTCGACCAGAGGCTCATACACCTCACCCCACATATGTTTCCTTGCCATAGATCACATTCTTGGATTTCTGGTGGAGACCATTTCTTGGTCAAAAATCCGTAGGTGTTAGCCTTCGGTATTATTGAAAATGGTCGTTCATGGCTATTTTCGACAAAAATGGGGGTTGTGTGGCCATTGATCATCGACCAGACGCTCATACACCTCACCCCACATATGTTTCCTTGCCATAGATCACATTCTTGGATTTCTGGTGGAGACCATTTCTTGGTCTAAAATCCGTAGGTGTTAGCCTCTAGTATTATTGAAAATGGTCGCTCATGGCTATTTTCAAGGTCGCTCATGGCTATTCATAAAAAATGGGGGTTGTGTGGCCATTTATCATCGACTAGAGGCTCATAAACCTCACCCCACATATGTTTCCTTGCCATAAATCACATTCTTGGATTTCTGGTGGAGACCATTTCTTGGTTAAAAACTCGTACGTGTTAGCCTTCGGTATTATTGATAATGGTCGTTCATGGCTATTTTCGGCAAAATGGGGGTTGTGTGGCCATTGATCATCGACCAGAGGCTCGTACACCTCACCCCACATATGTTTCCTTGCCATAGATCACATTCTTGGATTTCTGGTGGAGACCATTTCTTGGTCAAAAATCCGTACGTGTTAGCCTTTGGTATTTTTGAAAATGGTCATTCATGGCTATTTTCGACAAAAATGGGGGTTGTGTGGCCATTGATCTTCGACCAGAGGCTCATACACCTCACTACACATATGTTTCCTTGCCATAGATCACATTCTTGGATTTATGGTGGAGACCATTTCTTGGTCAAAAATCCGTAGGTGTTAGCCTTCAGTGTCATTGAAAATGGTCGTTCATGGCTATTTTCGACAAAAAATAGGGTTGTGTGGCCATTGATCGTCGACCAGAGGCTCATACACCTCACCCCACATATGTTTCCTTGCCATAGATCACATTCTTGGATTTCTGGTGGAGACCATTTCTTGGTCAAAAATCCGTAGGTGTTAGCCTTCGGTATTATTGAAAATGGTCGTTCATGGCTATTTTCGACAAAAATGGGGGTTGTGTGGCCATTGATCATCGACCAGACGCTCATACACCTCACCCCACATATGTTTCCTTGCCATAGATCACATTCTTGGATTTCTGGTGGAGACCATTTCTTGGTCTAAAATCCGTAGGTGTTAGCCTCTAGTATTATTGAAAATGGTCGCTCATGGCTATTTTCAAGGTCGCTCATGGCTATTTTCATAAAAAATGGGGGTTGTGTGGCCATTTATCATCGACTAGAGGCTCATAAACCTCACCCCACATATGTTTCCTTGCCATAGATTACATTCTTGGATTTCTGGTGGAAACCATTTCTTGGTTAAAAACTCGTACGTGTTAGCCTTCGGTATTATTGAAAATGGTCATTCATGGCTATTTTCGGCAAAATGGGGGTTGTGTGGCTGTTGATCGTCGACCAGAGGCTCATACACCTCACCCCACATATGTTTCCTTGTCGTAGATCACATTCTTGGATTTCTGGTGGAGACCATTTCTTGGTCAAAAATCCGTAGGTGTTAGCCTTCGATATTATTGAAAATGGTCGTTCATGGCTATTTTCGACAAAAATGGGGGTTGTGTGGCCATTGATCATCGACCATAGGCTCATACACCTCACCCCACATATGTTTCCTTGCCATAGATCACATTCTTGGATTTCTGGTGGAGACCATTTCTTGGTCAAAAATCCGTAGGTGTTAGCCTTCGGTATTATTGTAAATGGTCATTCATGGCTATTTTCGACAAAAATGGGGGTTGTGTGGCCATTGATCATCGACCAGAGGCTCATACACCTCACCCCACATATGTTTCCTTGCCATAGATCACATTCTTGGATTTATGGTGGAGACCATTTCTTGGTCAAAAATCCGTAGGTGTTAGCCTTCAGTGTCATTGAAAATGGTCGTTCATGGCTATTTTCGACAAAAAATAGGGTTGTGTGGCCATTGATCGTCGACCAGAGGCTCATACACCTCACCCCACATATGTTTCCTTGCCATAGATCATATTCTTGGATTTCTGGTGGAGACCACTTCTTGGTCAAAAATCTGTAGGTGTTAGCCTTCGGTATTATTGTAAATGGTCATTCATGGCTATTTTCGACAAAAATGGGGGTTGTGTGGCCATTGATCATCGACCAGACGCTCATACACCTCACCCCCACATATGTTTCCTTGCCATAGATCACATTCTTGGATTTTTGGTGGAGACCATTTCTTGGTCAAAAACTCGTACGTGTTAGCCTTCGGTATTATTGAAATGGTCGTTCATGGCTATTTTCGGCAAAATGGGGGTTCTGTGGCCATTGATCATCGACCAGAGGCTCGTACACCTCACCCCACATATGTTTCCTTTCTATAGATCACATTTTTGGATTTCTGGTGGAGACCATTTCTTGGTCAAAAATCCATAGGTGTTAGCCTTCGGTATTATTGTAAATGGTCATTCATGGCTATTTTCGACAAAAATGGGGGTTGTGTGGCCATTGATCATCGACCAGACGCTCATACACCTCACCCCACATATGTTTCCTTGCCATAGATCACATTCTTGGATTTCTGGTGGAGACCATTTCTTGGTCAAAAATCCGTAGGTGTTAGCCTTCGGTATTATTTAAAATGGTCGTTCATGGCTATTTTCGACAAAAATGGGGGTTGTGTGGCCATTGATCATCGACCAGAGGCTCATACACCTCACCCCACATATGTTTCCTTGCCATAGATCACATTCTTGGATTTCTGGTGGAGACCATTTCTTGGTCAAAAATCCGTAGGTGTTAGCCTTCGGTATTATTGAAAATGGTCGTTCATGGCTATTTTCGACAAAAATGGGGGTTGTGTGGCCATTGATCATCGACCAGACGCTCATACACCTCACCCCACATATGTTTCCTTGCCATAGATCACATTCTTGGATTTCTGGTGGAGACCATTTCTTGGTCTAAAATCCATAGGTGTTAGCCTCTAGTATTATTGAAAATGGTCGCTCATGGCTATTTTCAAGGTCGCTCATGGCTATTTTCATAAAAAATGGGGGTTGTGTGGCCATCTATCATCGACTAGAGGCTCATAAACCTCGCCCCACATATGTTTCCTTGCCATAGATCACATTCTTGGATTTCTGGTGGAGACCATTTCTTGGTTAAAAACTCGTACGTGTTAGCCTTCGGTATTATTGAAAATGGTCGTTCATGGCTTTTTCCGGCAAAATGGGGGTTGTGTGGCCATTCATTATCGACCAGAGGCTCATACACCTCACCCCACATATGTTTCCTTGCCATAGATCACATTCTTGGATTTCTGGTGGAGACCATTTCTTGGTCAAAAATCCGTACGTGTTAGCCTTTGGTATTTTTGAAAATGGTCATTCATGGCTATTTTCGACAAAAATGGGGGTTGTGTGGCCATTGATCTTCGACCAGAGGCTCATACACCTCACTACACATATGTTTCCTTGCCATAGATCACATTCTTGGATTTATGGTGGAGACCATTTCTTGGTCAAAAATCCGTAGGTGTTAGCCTTAAGTGTCATTGAAAATGGTCGTTCATGGCTATTTTCGACAAAAATTAGGGTTGTGTGGCCATTGATCGTCGACCAGAGGCTCATACACCTCACCCCACATATGTTTCCTTGCCATAGATCACATTCTTGGATTTCTGGTGGAGACCATTTTTTGGTCAAAAATCCGTAGGTGTTAGCCTTCGGTATTATTGAGAATGGTCGTTCATGGCTATTTTCGACAAAAATGGGGGTTGTGTGGCCATTGATCATCGACCAGACGCTCATACACCTCACCCCACATATGTTTCCTTGCCATAGATCACATTCTTGGATTTCTGGTGGAGACCATTTCTTGGTCTAAAATCCGTAGGTGTTATCCTCTAGTATTATTGAAAATGGTCGCTCATGGCTATTTTCAAGGTCGCTCATGGCTATTTTCATAAAAAATGGGGGTTGTGTGGCCATTTATCATTGACTAGAGGCTCATAAACCTCACCCCACATATGTTTCCTTGCCATAGATTACATTCTTGGATTTCTGGTGGAAACCATTTCTTGGTTAAAAACTCGTACGTGTTAGCCTTCGGTATTATTGAAAATGGTCATTCATGGCTATTTTCGACAAAATGGGGGTTGTGTGGCCATTGATCATCAACCAGAGGCTCGTACACCTCACCCCACATATGTTTCCTTGCCATAGATCACATTCTTGGATTTTGGTGGAGACCATTTCTTGGTCAAAAACTCGTACGTGTTAGCCTTCGGTATTATTGAAAATGGTCGTTCATGGCTATTTTCGGCAAAATGGGGGTTCTGTGACCATTGATCATCGACCAAAGGCTCGTACACCTCACCCCACATATGTTTCCTTTCCATAGATCACATTCTTGGATTTCTGGTGGAGACCATTTCTTGGTCAAAAATCCGTAGGTGTTAGCCTTCGGTATTATTGTAAATGGTCATTCATGGCTATTTTCGACAAAAATGGGGGTTGTGTGGCCATTGATCATCGACCAGACGCTCATACACCTCACCCCACATATGTTTCCTTGCCATAGATCACATTCTTGGATTTCTGGTGGAGACCATTTCTTGGTCAAAAATCCGTAGGTGTTAGCCTTCGGTATTATTGAAAATGGTCGTTCATGGCTATTTTCGACAAAAATGGGGGTTGTGTGGCCATTGATCATCGACCAGAGGCTCATACACCTCACCCCACATATGTTTCCTTGCCATAGATCACATTCTTGGATTTCTGGTGGAGACCATTTCTTGATCAAAAATCCGTAGGTGTTAGCCTTCGGTATTATTGAAAATGGTCGTTCATGGCTATTTTCGACAAAAATGGGGGTTGTGTGGCCATTGATCATCGACCAGACGCTCATACACCTCACCCCACATATGTTTCCTTGTCATAGATCACATTCTTGGATTTCTGGTGGAGACCATTTCTTGGTCTAAAATCCATAGGTGTTAGCCTCTAGTATTATTGAAAATGGTCGCTCATGGCTATTTTCAAGGTCGCTCATGGCTATTTTCATAAAAAATGGGGGTTGTGTGGCCATTTATCATCGACTAGAGGCTCATAAACCTCGCCCCACATATGTTTCCTTGCCATAGAACACATTCTTGGATTTCTGGTGGAGACCATTTCTTGGTTAAAAACTCGTACGTGTTAGCCTTCGGTATTATTGAAAATGGTCGTTCATGGCTATTTTCGGCAAAAGTGGGGTTGTGTGACCATTCATTATCGACCAGAGGCTCGTACACCTCACCCCACATATGTTTCCTTGCCATAGATCACATTCTTGGATTTCTGGTGGAGACCATTTCTTGGTCAAAAATCCGTACGTGTTAGCCTTTGGTATTTTTGAAAATGGTCATTCATGGCTATTTTCGACAAAAATTAGGGTTGTGTGGCCATTGATCATCGACCAGAGGCTCATACACCTCACCCCACATATGTTTCCTTGCCATAGATCACATTCTTGGATTTCTGGTGGAGACCATTTCTTGGTCAAAAATCCGTAGGTGTTAGCCTTCGGTATTATTGAAAATGGTCGTTCATGGCTATTTTCGACAAAAATGGGGGTTGTGTGGCCATTGATCATCGACCAGATGCTCATACACCTCACCCCACATATGTTTCCTTGCCATAGATCACATTCTTGGATTTCTGGTGGAGACCATTTCTTGTTCTAAAATCCGTAGGTGTTAGCCTCTAGTATTATTGAAAATGGTCGCTCATGGCTATTTTCAAGGTCGCTCATGGCTATTTTCATAAAAAATGGGGGTTGTGTGGCCATTTATCATCGACTAGAGGCTCATAAACCTCACCCCACATATGTTTCCTTGCCATAGATTACATTCTTGGATTTCTGGTGGAAACCATTTCTTGGTTAAAAACTCGTACGTGTTAGCCTTCGGTATTATTGAAAATGGTCATTCATGGCTATTTTTGGCAAAATGGGGGTTGTGTGGCCATTGATCATCAACCAGAGGCTCGTACACCTCCCCCCACATATGTTTCCTTGCCATAGATCACATTCTTGGATTTCTGGTGGAGACCATTTCTTGGTTAAAAATCCGTACGTGTTAGCCTTTGGTATTTTTGAAAATGGTCATTCATGGCTATTTTCGACAAAAATGGGGGTTGTGTGGCCATTGATCATCGACTAGAGGCTCATACACCTCACCCCACATATGTTTCCTTGCCATAGATCACATTCTTGGATTTCTGGTGCAGACATTTCTTGGTCAAAAATCCGTAGGTGTTAGCCTTCGGTATTATTGAAAATGGTCGTTCACGGCTATTTTCGACAAAAATGGGGGTTGTGTGGCCATTGATCATCGACCAGACGCTCATACACCTCACCCCACATATGTTTCCTTGCCATAGATCACATTCTTGGATTTCTGGTGGAGACCATTTCTTGGTCTAAAATCCGTAGGTGTTAGCCTCTAGTATTATTGAAAATGGTCGCTCATGGCTATTTCAAGGTCGCTCATGGCTATTTTCATAAAAAATGGGGGTTGTGTGGCCATTTATCATCGACTAGAGGCTCATAAACCTCACCCCACATATGTTTCCTTGCCATAGATTACATTCTTGGATTTCTGGTGGAAACCATTTCTTGGTTAAAAACTCGTACGTGTTAGCCTTCGGTATTATTGAAAATGGTCATTCATGGCTATTTTCGGCAAAATGGGGGTTGTGTGGCCATTGATCATCGACCAGAGGCTCATACACCTCACCCCACATATGTTTCCTTGCCATAGATCACATTCTTGGATTTTTGGTGGAGACCATTTCTTGGTCAAAAATCCGTAGGTGTTAGCCTTCAGTATTATTGAAAATGGTCGTTCATGGCTATTTTCGACAAAAATGGGGGTTGTGTGGCCATTGATCATCGACTAGAGGCTCATACACCTCACCCCACATATGTTTCCTTGCCATAGATCACATTCTTGGATTTCTGGTGGAGACCATTTCTTGGTCAAAAATCCGTAGGTGTTAGCCTTCGGTATTATTGAAAATGGTCGTTTCATGGCTATTTTCGACAAAAATGGGGGTGTGTGGCCATTGATCATCGACCAGATGCTCATACACCTCACCCCACATATGTTTCCTTGCCATAGATCACATTCTTGGATTTTTGGTGGAGACCATTTCTTGGTCTAAAATCCGTAGGTCTTAGCCTCTAGTATTATTGAAAATGGTCGCTCATGGCTATTTATCATAAAAAATGGGGGTTGTGTGGCCATTTATCATCACCTAGAGGCTCATAAACCTCACCCCACATATGTTTCCTTGCCATAGATCACATTCTTGGATTTCTGGTGGAGACCATTTCTTGGTTAAAAACTCGTACATGTTAGCCTTCGGTATTATTGAAAATGGTCGTTCATGGCTATTTTCGGCAAAATGGGGGTTGTGTGGCCATTGATCATCGACCAGAGGATCATACACACTCACCCCACATATGTTTCCTTGCCATAGATCACATTCTTGGATTCCTGGTGGAGACCATTTCTTGGTCAAAAATCCATACGTGTTAGCCTTTGGTATTTTTGAAAATGGTCATTCATGGCTATTTTCGACAAAATGGGGGTTGTGTGGCCATTGATCATCGACTAGAGGCTCATACACCTCACCCCACATATGTTTCCTTGCCATAGATCACATTCTTGGATTTCTGGTGGAGACCATTTCTTGGTCAAAAATTCGTAGGTGTTAGCCTTCGGTATTATTGAAAATGGTCGTTCATGGCTATTTTCAACAAAAATGGGGGTTGGTGTGGCCATTGATCATCGACCAGACGCTCATACACCTCACCCCACATTTGTTTCCTTGCCATAGATCACATTCTTGGATTTCTAGTGGAGACCATTTCTTGGTCTAAAATCCGTAGGTGTTAGCCTCTAGTATTATTGAAAATGGTCGCTCATGGCTACTTTCAAGGTCGCTCATGGCTATTTTCATAAAAAATGGGGGTTGTGTGGCCATTATCATCGACTAGAGGCTCATAAACCTCACCCCACATATGTTTCCTTGCCATAGATTACATTCTTGGATTTTTGGTGGAAACCATTTCTTGGTTAAAAACGCGTACGTGTTAGCCTTCGGTATTATTGAAAATGGTCATTCATGGCTATTTTCGGCAAAATGGGGGTTGTGTGGCCATTGATCGTCGACCAGAGGCTCATACACCTCACCCCACATATGTTTCCTTGTCGTAGATCACATTCTTGGATTTCTGGTGGAGACCATTTCTTGGTCAAAAAACCGTAGGTGTTAGCCTTCGATATTATTGAAAATGGTCGTTCATGGCTATTTTCGACAAAAATGGGGGTTGTGTGGCCATTGATCATCGACCAGAGGCTCATACACCTCACCCCACATATGTTTCCTTGCCATAGATCACATTCTTGGATTTCTGGTGGAGACCATTTCTTGGTCAAAAACTCGTACGTGTTAGCCTTCGGTATTATAGAAAATGGTCGTTCATGGCTATTTTCGGCAAAATGGGGGTTCTGTGGCCATTGATCATCGACCAGAGGCTCATACACCTCACCCCACATATGTTTCCTTGCCATAGATCACATTCTTGGATTTCTGGTGGAGACCATTTCTTGGTCAAAAATCCGTAGGTGTTAGCCTTCGGTATTATTGAAAATGGTCGTTCATGGCTATTTTCGGCAAAATGGGGGTTCTGTGGCCATTGATCATCGACCAGAGGCTCGTACACCTCACCCCACATATGTTTCCTTGCCATAGATCACATTCTTGGATTTCTGGTGGAGACCATTTCTTGGTCAAAAATCCGTAGGTGTTAGCCTTCGGTATTATTGAAAATGGTCGTTCATGGCTATTTTCGACAATAATGGGGGTTGTGTGGCCATTGATCATCGACCAGAGGCTCATACACCTCACCCCACATATGTTTCCTCTGCCATAGATCACATTCTTGGATTTCTGGTGGAGACCATTTCTTGGTCAAAAATCCGTAGGTCTTAGCCTCTAATATTATTGAAATGGTCGCTCATGGCTATTTTCGGCAAAATGGGGGTTCTGTGGCCATTGATCGTCGACCAGAGGCTCATACACCTCACCCCACATATGTTTCCTTGCGATAGATCACATTCTTGGATTTCTGGTGGAGACCATTTCTTGGTCTAAAATCTGTAGGTGTTAGCCTCTAGTATTATTGAAAATGGTCGCTCATGGCTATTTTCAGGTCGCTCATGGCTATTTTCATAAAAAATGGGGGTGTGTGGCCATTTTCATCGACTAGAGGTCATAACCTCACCCCACATATGTTTCCTTGCCATAGATCACATTCTTGGATTTCTGGTGGAGACCATTTCTTGGTCAAAAATCCGTACGTGTTAGCCTTTGGTATTTTTGAAAATGGTCGTTCATGGCTTGGTCGATGATCAATGGCCACACAACCCCCATTTTTTATGAAATAGCCATGAGCGACCATTTTCAATAATACTAGAGGCTAAGACCTACGGATTTTTGACCAAGAAATGGTCTCCACCAGAAATCCAAGAATGTGATCTATGGCAAGGAAACATATGTGGGGTGAGGTGTATGAGCCTCTCGTCGATGATCAATGGCCACACAATCCCCATTTTGTCGAAAATAGCCATGAATGACCATTTACAATAATACCGAAGGCTAACACCTACGGATTTTTGACCAAGAAATGGTCTCCACCAGAAATCCAAGAATGTGATCTATGGCAAGGAAACATATGTGGGGTGAGGTGTATGAGCCTATGGTCGATGATCAATGGCCACACAACCCCCATTTTTGTCGAAAATAGCCATGAACGACCATTTTCAATAATATCGAAGGCTAACACCTACGGATTTTTGACCAAGAAATGGTCTCCACCAGAAATCCAAGAATGTGATATGTGGGGTGAGGTGTATGAGCCTCTGGTCGACGATCAATGGCCACACAACCCCCATTTTGCCGAAAATAGCCATGAATGACCATTTTCAATAATACCGAAGGCTAACACGTACGAGTTTTTAACCAAGAAATGGTTTCCACCAGAAATCCAAGGATGTAATCTATGGCAAGGAAACATATGTGGGGTGAGGTTTATGAGCCTCTAGTCGATGATAAATGGCCACACAACCCCCATTTTTATGAAAATAGCCATGAGCGACCATGAAATAATACGGATTTTAGACCAAGAAATAGCCATGAGCGACCTTGAAAATAGCTAACACCTACGGATTTTAGACCAAGAAATGGTCTCCACCAGAAATCCAAGAATGTGATCTATGGCGAGGAAGGAAACATATGTGGGGGAGGTGTATGAGCGTCTGGTCGATGATCAATGGCCACACAACCCCATTTTTGTCGAAAATAGCCATGAACGACCATTTTCAATAATACCGAAGGCTAACACCTACGGATTTTTGACCAAGAAATGGTCTCCACCAGAAATCCAAGAATGTGATCTATGGCAAGGAAACATATGTGGGGTGAGATTTATGAGCTCTAGTCGATGATAAATGGCCACACAACCCCCATTTTTTTATGAAAATAGCCATGAGCGACCATTTTCAATAATATTAGAGGCTAAGACCTACGGATTTTTGACCAAGAAATGGTCTCCACCAGAAATCCAAGAATGTGATCTATGGCAAGGAAACATATGTGGGGTGACGTGTATGAGCCTCTGGTCGATGATCAATGGCCCACACAACCTCCATTTTTGTCGAAAATAGCCATGAACGACCATTTTCAATAATATCGAAGGCTAACACCTACGGATTTTTGACCAAGAAATGGTCTCCACCAGAAATCCAAGAATGTGATCTATGGCAAGGAAACATATGTGGGGTGAGGTGTACGAGCCTTCTGGTCGATGTTCAATGGCCACACAACCCCCCAATTTTTGTCGAAAA